>NW_015115489.1:42591-69168 GCF_001443285.1 Poecilia latipinna
TTTCCTGGACATGTTGTCTTGGATCAGATACAAAATACAGGCCTAAAATGTCAGAATGTGAAGATCTGTTGATCATCTGTCAAAAATCACATCGCCTGTATTAGGATCCATCTGGGTTTAAACAGAACTGTAGAGTGGAAATAGCAGGAAGCTCTCTGTAACATGCTGAACACACAGCTTTGATCCAGTTAGAGCCTGCAGAAAGGAGAAGACAGCATTTCACTGAACATATGGAAAGTGACCCGCCATGAAAGAGCTTCTTAAGGCGAAGAAATGGAGTCTTCTTAAAAGGCCGAGACTGTCACCTCATCTCAACCCGTCTGAGCGTGCTGTTCACTTACCGGGGATCAAAGTGGAGGCTGAGAGGCCAGCAAACATGCAGTGAATGTTGGTAGCTGCAGAGTCTGCCTGACTGAGGGAGAACGGCTGCAAGACATCAGCTGCTGATTGAAGTCTGAAGTGGAGAAATTTCAGTCTAATTATGGAAGTTAGGTCTCAATGCTGGAAATATAAAAATAGCAAATCTGTTCATGTTCCAGACTCAGAGGCCACAGTTTCAGCGTAATGGTGTTCAAATTTGTGGTGACATATTATTTAATCCACTGATTTAAAAATAAAAAGTCCAAAAGTCTTGCCTTTAATGAGGGTTTGAGTAAAAATAATAAAATCCATGAAGGTTTTGCTAAAAGAAAGCCGACAGCGTGCTTAAAATGAAACAGACTAACCCTATTTAATGCATGAGTGGGCTCTGGCAATTTCACTGTAATCTGCCTGAAGGAAAGCTCATCAGATGTCCAGAATTATTCTGTGTCCTTGAGTGGGGAGCAGGACTTCACGGTGGACAGGTAATATTTCTGGTCCACTCAGCAGATGTTGGCAGGAGAGAAAATGTGAATGGATTTCTGAATTGAGGAGAACTCCTCTCAGCAGCAGCAAAATGATCTCACCAAAAGTTAGCTCACTGGAAGAAAGTGAGGAAACTTTTATGAAGCTTTTGTCCATCATAACCTGAAGCGGGAAACTCATCTAGGACGTCTTCCTGCAAGGAGAAATTAGAGTAACACTCTCAAATATGCATTATGAGATTAACATGTTTAAAAAATAGGCGGTTTGAGTTGCAAATGTTTATTTGAACACATAAAGTTACTTTACAGAAACACATTACAATGGAAGCAAATTTCCTAAGATCAATATTTTCTTTGGGTTTTTTTTTTTACCTTTTCATACTAAAAGTACACACATTTCTAGAGTTGTGTACTGGGAGGGTTTGCTGTGCAAGAATCACTTTGTGTGTGTGAACTCTTTCACAGCTCTAGATGGAGACAAACAAAAAAAAATGCTATAAGTTGCTCGATTTAAACACTTACTCGTGATAACAATACTTAGAAGAAACGGAAAAAAAGAACCAGCAAATAACAGCATGGATATAAACACTTATTGAGCTTGTTGGAAGCAAAGCAGCTTCTGGGGGGAAGGATCTATAGTACTGTTACTTTGTGCACTTAGGACGCCACATTCTGTCTCCAGCTATGTTTCAGTTAACCATAGAAATTACGGTAATTAATTTATTTAATGAAAACATGCCATTTTTTTCAAAATTGGCATGTTTTCATTAGTAGAATATTAAGACAAATTTGCACATATTTGTAAAAGAAATGCATCCACTGAAGGAGTATTAGTTCAGCAACAGACTCCTTCTAACCAGCTTATATACCCTGATGTGTAATATCTGTTCAGGAACAGATAACAGTTTGGAGTAACAGCAGGTTGTTTTTATTGTAAAATTGAGGTTAATATTGCAACATGCACACTGTGAAAATAAAAAGCAAAGAGCTAGACTTTTTCAAATTGTTGACATTTGTTTTGCTACAATAGTGTCTTTTTGCACTGACACTGTTTACCCCCATTTAAGTGGGGCATTATGCATGCATTTAGGGAGAAACACAGACTATATTTCCATGAATTACAGTCAGAGCAAATGGCATTAGACCCTGAAAGTCCAGAGCTGTTTGCATTACAGAGGTCGCAAGGAAGAAAAAATATCTGCTTAGAAATCGAGGTAATTATGGCAAAGAAAAAGTAAACTGGCTTAAAAAGTGTTGCTGGCCTTATGAAAAATGTGTCGACGCCACAATATGAAAACCTTACTTTAATGGAGAATAAAACATAACAGAAATATTCTTTAATTTTGGGGAAAATTCAGGTGTAATACAAATAAAACATGTTATTTAAAACGGGATCCTTGGATTTAAAAAAAAAAGAAATATATATATATATATATATATATATATATATATATATATATATATATATATATATGTCTACATAGCAGCAGCAATGCTGGTAATTTAAAGAAAGACATCCAACAAACATGTTTTTACTTGTTTAACTTTGGGAAAATGTAAACGTGTTTTAAAATTTGCTATAAATGGTTGATTTTTGAAATAACTCTGACAATGTAACATTATTTTGTTGTGTGTAGGAAGCATTATTATGTGGCGCTCAGAGACCGACCGGTAAAGCCAGGGCATTAGAACGATAACGCATGTTTTCTCTGCCGAGGCAAGTTGTTAAAGTGTGCCATCAATCCACGTAATGCAGCGCCGTCTGGAACACTGTAATCGCTTTAACATTTGGGGTGGGATTTAACAAGGAAGCATGCAGATGGATAAAGTCCAGGAACATATTGTGATAATGCAACTCATAATATAATAGACATTTAAATCTTGAATATATCTCATAGACATCAATGCAAACAAGAAGCAGATGACTTAACAAACTGATGTAAAAGCAGCTTATGGGTCCACATATCCATAACAGAGCCGGAGCAGCTTGTTTTTAATATGATTCCAGATGAAGCACAACAATACCAACGGCTTTGTTATCTGAACGGGACACTCCAAGGGTTTAAGGTTGAGCAAATGAATTGGGGGCCCAGGATGTGTGTATCTGCAGCTTTTCTCTGGTCCATTTTCTTTATTAAGTGAGTCACCAGTGTGTGAGCGTGTGTGTGTGATGTTTGGCATTGTTAGTCGTTAGAAACCATCAATATGTGGGCATCCTTCAACAGAAACACTCAAGTTTCTTTTATCTAAAACCAAAGACATGATTGATCCAAAAAGGTGATTTGAACCAAATATTTTCTCTTGCATTAATGGAAAAATAATCTTTTAGCAATTTTCTGCTCTCCTGATAACTTCCAGATTAGGAATCGGGCATATTTAAGTGAGCCTTGTGTGCCCTGAATGTTCCAGTTCACGCCAACTCATCTAGATAACAAAGTTTCTGACTCACTTTTATTCTACTTTTTAATTTTAGGAGAAAGGCAGAGAGTTCAATCAGTTCTCACAGCATGACTCAGCTACTCTGACTCTTATGCTGGCACAATTAATTTGCCTTAAGAGTACACTTAATTGGCTTTAACAGTTGCACTAATTTTATGTTAAGTGTAACTAAATTATAGACTAAATTTTTAAATTATCTTTTTCTTAAATGTGTAAAAGACTCATATTACGAAGTTGGGGAGAGGGTGTTGAATAAAGAATTATTATTCACCTCTGAAACCTTAAGAAGCTTCTAGGCAACAAATCTGACAGACTGCCTGAAATGAGCAAAAAAACCTTAAACTTTGCTTTTATATATGGTTACTTTAATAACAAACTGTTGAAATGCAGCAAAATAAATGTTTTGCGCATGTTCCTAAGACATGAAAATATAGATCAAGTCAGTTTATTATATTATTATTATTATTATTATTATTATTATTATTATTATTATTATTGACGAACAAGTCACTATAATTATACTTCCAAACAGAACATGGATTTAAATTATACAGCAATAATTTTTATTGTTACACCTTCGACTTTATTTTGTAGTTTTTATGTGAAAGTGCTGCAGAACGTTTTCTTTTGCTTCTTGGATTTGGTCAGTAATCTTTTTCTGAAAATCTATTTTATCTGTTGATGTTGTTCAAGGATGTCTCCATGCAGCTCTGCAGCCATCTCTCTGGCTCCGGGAGTTTATTTTTACTGCTCTCAAAGTTTGTTTGTTTTTTTTTTTCATGTTTTTTCATCCATTCTTCCATTTTTCAATCCTTTGGTTCATCTTTAGGTCCATTCGTCCATCTATCCATTGGTCAATCTGTTCGACCATTGGTCCATTCATCCTCCATCCAGATACTTGTCATCTGTTTATGAAACCATTTCTGTTTCTTTGCATTTTTATTCTTTTTTTCAGGGATTATATTCTAAATCTAACTACAGCAAAAATGAAGAATGTCACAAATTGTAAACTTTAGTATATACATATCAAAAAATGAGAACTCATGAGTTTGGAATTTTGGAAAATGTAAAATTTTGACATTAAAACTACATAGAAATCCTTCAGTGAATCTCAAGCCGTCCCTCTAGCTGTGAGCCGTCGTTGCTTAGTTGTAGGTCACACAATGAGCCCGCAGAGGGAACTGTGTTTGAGGGATTGTGTGATCTGTTGGGCCTCACCGTTGGGACATTGTAACACTCCCTGATTGACGGGTGTTGCTCTCTTCGTCCTTGTCATCATCACAGTGAGGCTGTCGGAATGACTGTCCTTCCTGAAGGCTGGTAACCTCTGAGAGTCGAATAAGCCGACGTATCTGGAAGCGTGAAGAGTTGCAGATGCTTCATGAACTCTCTGTAAACATCTAGGTGGAGAAAGCTTTTCACCTAACAACATTAGAGATGTATATTGTTGCAGATAAACAATAACTCTGGCGCCATTTTTGGATATTTGGTTTTCTGCTTATGCCATTTTTTGCTTCTGCTCGATATAAACAAGCTGAGGTTGCAGTTTTGCATATCCTATGACATTTAGACAACTCACTGGAAAAGGTCCTGAAAATATTTTTAAAATATTTATGGTATTGCTTACCTCAAGACACCATTGACATTTAAAGTATTGCTTCTCTTGTTCTTGAAGTATATCTGAAGGATCAATGACCGACACTTAACTGTTGAACGTCTAAAGGCCAGCAATAAAAGAACAGTCGTCCATGATTCAGCATCCACTCATATCTAGTTCTATGAATAGTCTGAGTCATTTTTATACCTGCAGGACCAAAACTATTTAAAGTCTGACTTTTAAACCAATTAATTATCTTTTTTTAAAACAGAATGAGAAGAGTTGGGTGCTCAAGTCCAACCAAACTCACTTTAGACTAAATTGTTTCTTTTAAACCTAATGATAAAAATAAATCAATGCAAGTGCTGGGGTTTTCATGTTTCTATCTTTTCTTCATTCTCAAATGCATTTCACATTTCAAAACCACACTTATAGTCACCAATCAGTCGACAGGAGCAGGAGTGGGCATTTATCATATCATTTCTTTTATTTGGATAAATTTCTTGCCATGATAGGAATTCTGACTTATCGTTGTCACGATGAATTCCAATTGATTACGTTTAAACTGTCCATATTGTCAAGATTATTAGTTTTACTATTTTCTCCACAGTTTTTTCAATGAGAGTATCAATAGATATCAATAAAATTGAAAATATGATAAAAAGCAGTTGCCATGTGCAGTTTAGTGACACAAATCACTTTTCTTTTTTATGTGACCAGTGTCCTAAAGAAGTGAATTAAAATGGGAATGTTTATGTGTTGGACAGTCACAACCACACAGCTACCTAAAAACAATTGTAATAAATAGTTACTGTCACATTTATTGTTATCACTACAGCACTATAAAATATCATGATAAAAGTTTACGTGCCTATTGTCTAGTCTAGAGGAAGACATAAATGTCTTTCAATTTAAATTAGTTCATTTATAAATCGCCAGTTCATAACAGATTTTTGTTCCTCTGCCATCAGTTTTGGCCTTTCTGTTTGAGCTGTAAGGCCTGCTGAAGATTCTCTGCTTACCAAGCCATGTGGACCTTAGAGAAACGATATGCTGCTACCAAGACAATAAACCAACAAAACCTCCCGATTGGAAGCACTTTGCTCTGAACATTTGGGGAAATCTTACATGCTGTCTGCCCACAAAATACATCCCAAGACCCCTGCAAAGCCCATCCACGTTCTGGCTGATTTTTAACACCGCATTTTGGTCCTAATCCAATGTAAACCTCTGAAAATAAATGGATTTCTACTTGTCAAATCCCTTGCCTCTCTTGGGCTGTTGTTTACCATTTTACAGCACACTCAGGAAGTAATCTAACATCAATCCCAAGCATCACCTTGAAGAGAACCACTCAATCAATACTTGATAATACTTGAGTTTGACTGGCTGTTCTCATATTTTCAGCCTATCACCTGGCAGTATGCCAGAGGATGTGAGGAGTCGGCATTAATACACCAGAGCGGTGTGATAAGGCATTACGACAGTCCCCACCAACCGCTGTAGTCCCGACCACAGCTGATGAAGAGAGATTGCTGATGCTCTGAAACCTTGAAAAAGATAACTTGATATCCGCTCTCCTCATGGCTGATGCGTAATGATCCTGCGTGACTGAAACCCACACTTGTACACAAAACGCTGATAGTCGTTTTCTTTATGCTGCCTTTAATCACACTCACAGTGAGCTTTATTGCCAATAGTCCAGATCTCCTATCACCCTGGCTTTGCAGGAAAAAAAAATAATTAAATTACAATGTTGGCGGTGACATTTTTTTTTTCTTCTATTGTGTACTGATGGTAGATATCAGAGGCACCCTGGCTTTTAGCTGAGATGAAAAGCACGCTCATTCAGTGTCGAAGCCTGCGGGGAATATTAATCAATACGCATTATCCCCCAAAAAAATCACATTAATGCTTTTTACTTACAGTTACCCCACAGTGTTATCACTCAATGTTGCAGCATGTCATCATGGCAGCCTTGAGAGGACTGATACCAAGCCATGTTTTTGTGCTCCAGACTGGTACTTGTTAAAATTATGAGTCTGAAAAAAGTAAAAATTAATTCACTTGTGTGACAGACGTTAATGCATGATGCAGATATCTGCCGTCACTGTAGAAAACGACACAGAGCTGCATTTCCATTAACCGAATTGTGCAAAACGGAATTATGAAAATATGTTTATGCACTAGGAGGAGGTGGTTTATTGGCTGTATTGAAATTAAATTATTGTATTTCGATGAACTGCAATGGAAACACTTGTCACTACTGAAGGAAAAGATGAAGAAGTGTAAATTACTGTCATAGCGTTGTCTGGTTCTCATGGTTTCATTCACAATTTTCAGTTAAATGCAATCAGACTTCTGAGTCAGTGGTTAATGACCCCAAAACGAAACACATTTGCAGAAGAATTACAACTTTCAGCCATTGGTTATCTCAGACTTACCATGTCTGGTTTCTTCTGGTGCAGAATTACGATGCATGTCAATGACATAAAAGTCTAAGTAAGATTCATCATGACTGTTTTAAGACCGCCTCAATAAGCAGTAAATCAGTAAATCGCATGGTAAATTAAAACAAGCCTGATAATCAACTAGCCCCTCTTTAAGTGCTTACAGAGACACTTATTTGTTGTTTCAGGTGTTTTGTTTATTTATTTTGTATATTTAAAATCCAAAATGGAAATTTAAGTTTATTGATCTTTGAGAAGGTGTACCAGCGTTATTATGCCATTATTTGAAAATGATCTCAAAACACTAATATTATTGTTTGTTGCAATAACTTAGGCCTAGTTCAGGCACTTTGAAAATAATTTGATACAAATCTAATTTAGTGCCACATATGGGCAGTGAAACAAATCTGATTTTTGGGGGGATCTGAAAAAAGTTGGAATGGGGCCATCAGACTGCTAGAAGTTGTTTAGAGATTAGAAAAAGGGTCTCTTGATACTGTGTATGTAAACTTCTAGCTTAAACTTTACATAGAGCTGAAAGTAAGCAAAATCAACAGAGTTGAATAAAATTAGTGTCCCAGATGAAGATCTTCACCTCATGTTGTGTCTGCCATCTTTTTGCTCCTGGCACTGTGTGATGAAACTCTGAGCAGCCGTGGAGAGAAGCACCTCAGGGTGCGCTGAAAGGGCCACATTGTGTTTCAGGTATGTCGCACGGATTTCTAAAAGCCTTATTTGAAAGTAAGATCAGGCGGTGAAAAATGTTTCACTCCATAAAACGCATTACAGTTGTGTTTTCCTTTGTCCTGAACTCAAATGTTTACTTTCCGTCACAGCAGAGTCACATTTAACCATTTCCTTTATAGGAAGAGTTTACGTGAACAGCTTTAAAGTAGAAATATCTCTTTTTTTTTTCTTTTTTTTCATTGTGCCTTCAAACATCTTGTGTGCTCGTGGTTCAATGTGTCACATTGGGGCGATGAATGCAGGGAAAGGTCGATAATTTCCCTGTTTCCATCACAACATACCCATCATAATTTGACTAGTCATGCATTATGCCTGTCTGCACAACTACAATACAGTTTACATAAGAAATACTTGACAGAAACCCATAAATGTTGTGTATTGTTGGTTTTCCTCTGACACAAGCTTTTTTTTTTTGTCATTAGAAACAATAAAGCCTAAATCGAATTATTCCTCTTTCAGTCTTTGTACAATCACAATTATTAAATCTGTAAAGATTTTGATTAAAATCAATTCAAATCTGCTGTCAACCCACTAGGATATGATGCTGCAGATCAGTTGGGTTCTCGATGAGAAGCGTTCGGACTCCCAGGTCAGGAGAACATGGCTGCCATGCTTGAAACTCCCACAGCAATTAGAGTTCAATGATTCCCACGCAGCGCTGAGCTGCTGCCGGGCACACAACTACATCCACAGTGGGCCTAATCTCATTGTCTGGTACAGATTAGATGAACGCCGTGTTCGGCTGTTTATCATTCAGGCTACATAACTAACATGAGGCTGTAGTGATCCGGGTAGGGGCTAAATATAAAAGCAATTTGCATATTTTGGTAAATTTAGTTTTGCTCTCTACGGAAAATAATAAATCTGAACCAGCAGGGTTTGTTTGTGGAGGTTTAAAAACTTTTTTTAATTATAGATGAAAATCGATACTCTTTAGGAAAGAGTGCAACACAACTTACCGTCAACAAATGTAGGTTTTGTGTTTTTTCCTGCAATGTTTCCATTGATTTTTGACAATGACACTAAAGGAACCAGTAAAGGCTTTGTTTCTTCACATTATGTTGTGAAGAAACACAATTTAACATTTTGCAGGACAAAAACTGTCCTTTCTACTTTTTAAATTTTGTGTTTGTCTTTATGGTAAATCCTAAAAATAGAAATACAATTATGGTGCTTTAAAATAAAAGAAAGTAGATATTTATCTAAATTTAAAACTGTGTTTTTTTCCAGAAGTGTGACATTTGCAGCTCTAAAAGTTTTTATTTTTTTTATTTATTTTTTTTAGGATGGATGGCTATGAAGTGCTGTAGATTTTCTTACTCTCAGCTCTATGTACAGTTTAAACCACATGTTTACATACACTGTGTAAAGACAGCCTTTGAATTATGGGTAAAGTTTTTTTTGTTTGTTTTTTTTACTTTTTTATATATATATGTACCCCACATATGTTTTCAGGTATGTAATCTTTGCTTTTGTCCTCCCAGTATAACTTGTTAGGAAGCCCACACAATGTATGATTACTTTATGGCTCAAAGGATTATGCTTTAGTGTCTTTAATGTAAGTTTAAAATGTCCTACATTATTGAACTCTGTGTAGTTTTTCGAATGCCCCTTGAATGCACCACAAGTGTGCAACAGGCAGTTTCTGTTAATTCTTTTCCCTTTGGTGCAGTAATGAAAAGAACATGTTTACATGTGTTCCTTCTGTTTATCGTCGCCTTTAAATGCCAGTAGGTGAGTTTTAATATCTGTGTTATGTAATTTAAGCACCGTAGAGAGTATTTGTTTTATTGTGAATGCACTGAAGTTCTTCTACGTTATGTCCAACATTTGAACACCAATCATTCATGATCCTGAAACTTAGAATTAAATCATTTTCTGGGTTTCAGTGGGAGAAATGTATCAAGGAAAGAGAAAGTAAAAAAAAAAAAAAATCATCCTTTTCATTCCATCCAACTTGTTTAATTAAAAAAGCTACAAAAATAATTATTCACTGTTGGATAAATCACAGAGTGATTTAACTTCACCAAGCATTTGCTTTATTTTCCCCGCAGCAGCCCTGGTGTGAATGCAGCTTAAAGAAAGTGAATATGTTCTCAATCTCTTCTCATTTCATCATTGCTTCTTTGTGTTAATTGATTCATGTGCTAATTGATTTTCCTCTCCTCATTCAATTTAAAACAAATCTCTGGGTTAAAGTACCTCTGCCCTTTTTGCAGTGCAAGATATATCTAATAAATCTAGTAAACAATCCTGTTTCTAAATGTTCATCATGGCTTTGGAAGTAAACTGTCAAACTAAAGATGCTCAGAGTGAAAACCTTAGGTCAGGGGTGTCCAAACTTTTTGTGACTTGTTCCAAAATTACTGATGGAAATGTATTTGTGAGCCAAAAAGATTTTTTAAAAACCTGACGACAATCAGCTATATAGCAAACAATTATTCTTGTCGAAAAGGGGCGTGCATCATTATAGATCTTTTTATGGAGAAGCCCGTCCAGAGTCCCATCAGATTGTTTTTTTAAGCAGGAATTGACAAGAGAATTTGCTTTGTTGTCCATCGCTGTTGTTTGCGAATGTCACTTTTTCGTTCGATTTACGCGCATACCAGAAACACACGAGTACAAACTTTCAGACGAAGAATGCGATTAATTGCATGAACATCTTTAACGCGTAAAAATAGATTTATATAATTAGCTCTGCATTGGAGTTAATAATAAATGTTTGATTGAGGAAAGATGAGGGGATCTGGGCAGCCAAGAGAAGACCTCAACAAGATGGCTGCCGGCCATAGAGATGTGTGAATTGGTGGCGTTGATAGAACCAGGGTGCTGTCCGTTTCTTAGAATGATGCAGGTGCTTCAGCTGAGCTGATGCTATTAGATTCAGTTTCTAGATTCAATAGTTTAGTTTGCATCAGTGAACTTGTTCAGAGACTTGTGACTGAGCCCCAGTAAACTTCTTCTGCCTTTTCTATAGTCAGTTTATATAATTATCCCAAAGGTGAACATTGAAACTGTTTTAAAGACATCTACTCAGTTTATTTCACCCTCATCACGTGGATCAGCAGTTTATAAAGAAACAAATCTACTGAACATTGTGTGAGCTGAGGCTCCTTTTTGTACAGGTAACATTACTAGAACCGTTACAGATACAGAACCGTTTTTGCACAAATGAGCTTAAATTTGCTGCAAGGATTTGTCTTACCTACAAACTCCTGTTGGGTATGACGGTTCTCTATGCTGATCATGACGTAATTCAGCTTCTCAAGACAGTTTATTAAATGTATGAATTGCATATCAATACATTTAATAAGCCATATTATAAATTTGGTGTTTGAGCGATTAAAATAGGCCATTATGTTTGTTCTTAAAGGGTTTTTTTCTCATATAGAAAGATATTTTCCCATGTTATAGGGGAAATAATATGCCAGTGAAACTGGTATTTTTTAATCAATATTCAATAATTATTGACTGAAAACAATCTCCCATATCTTGTTGAAAAGTTCCTTGTCAGTTTTGTCTTATTTCCACTATCCTACTTGTAATACTTAGTATTTTTGCAGTGCAGTGAGTAATGCCTCGGGGTTCCAACACATTTCTATTTTCTTTGCACTGCACAGTAGTAGAAATGTTCGCTGCGGAACAAAGAAAAGTATGAATTCCAGCCGCCACCTGCATGAACCACAGCGCATTCCTGAGGGTAACACAAAACAGCAGAAGGTTATGTAATTACAGACAGTTGAGCTCCAGCATGGCTCATGATGAAGATGAGGATTTACAACATCCTGGACAATCATCGCTGTTTGTTTCCCCCACACAAGCAGCCATTCTTCTCTTGTTGTAGCTAAACATGGAAGCTGATTCCCGTCTTCATCCTTTACCCTCTGCATATGTATCCTTAAAGATAGAAAACCTCTTATGAAATGAACCGTACATTTTCCCTGATATTAACCTGCTGCTTATAGATGAGGACCTTCATGTCTTCATTTTCACCTTTTTTTTTTTTTTTTTTTAATGAAACCACAAAACTGTGAACAGCTATTAGAACATAAAAATGGTTCACCGAATGGAGCGTCATTACCCATCCATTCAGTCACACTTCATTGACTCTCCCTATTCTTCATGTAATTATGTGATAAAGATGGCTCCCTTCTTGCATGTGTTTCTTGTCATGCTTTTCATGAAAGTACTTTTTTTTTTTTATCTTAAAAGTTTTGTCGGCCATAAAGGGTTTTCTTGTTTTCTTTTTAAAACAGTTTCTTTCCTTTTCAAGCGTCAAAAGGTTAAATTGTCATAAGAGACTTTATTCTCAGAGTGTATATCGGCCATTTTACACCAGTTAACCTGCACAGTGGTGCTTTGTTTCCATAAACTCTTCTAAATCTGTAACTAGTCAAGTGCAGGAATATGTTTTAGAACTGCAAAATAAAGGGTGATTCTGTAAAATAAGACTGTCCATTATGACACCATCAATTATTTTCCTAAAGTTGTCTTCAATGATAGCAGGTAGTTGAGGTATGCAATGCTGTATCTAGGTGTTGATCAGATACCAAGTACAGAGCCGGTATCGCCGATAACAATACTGATACCAATACTTTTTAAAAATATTTGATAGAACATCACATTTTTTGAACAGTTTCATCCCTTGAAATATTTTGTTCAATCCTAGAACAGATTTTAGATGAAGTTTATAGTTGTCTACAAAACAGTAACATATTAACATAATTTAGTGCATTTTTCCTCAAACAAAGGGACAAACGGTTATAATTTAAGAACAAATCGAAACAAAACCTTTCCTGAGTAAGAGTTGAGAAACTACATAACAAAAGTAAAATATCAAGTGGCAATCTGAAACTAAAGGATCAGTCTTAACAAAGTAGTATTGATTAGATATGGATAAGAACTTGGTATCAATAAGATTAATAATTTGAGCTGGTAGTGTTATATAAACATAAAAAGACACACATGTTTTTCTCGGTGTCAGACCAAACTTCTCTTTCAGGTCAGTTAAAATAACATTTTATAAAACCTCTGATGTAAGAGATTTGTTTATTAATGGATATCTTCATTTGCAAGACAATCTCTTACATGTTCTTTCATTAAGACATTTAGCAAAAAAGAAATGGTTTTGGTGATTCTGACCTAAAAATGAAAAAGTTTGGTCTGATTTACTTTTGAGAGAAAATGAGGCTCCAGCCATTAATGACAAGTTCAGTCTTTTCATAAAATAACGGGTGAACACACAAACGCACCGTCCTGATCCGTCAAGTCATAAAATTATTACTGCTGTTCAAACACAGCTCTTCTGTGTGTTTTAATATATCAAGATCAAAAATGAACTGATCAAACTTTATTTTTCTGCCTGAGGGAAAGCGATGATTGAAGTGCAACGGTCAGCTCCGCTGTTTATTTTTGCTCAAACGAAGGCGCCACGCTGATAAAGTTTGACAGATTTAATTTGCAGGTTTGCCTGGACGATGATGTAAAACTGCTGGCGTAGAAAAAAAAAAGTTCCTTCTTTTCAACTTTTAAACATAAAGACAATGGTGTCTTTATATTCATGCAGGAGGAAATCCATTAATAGAGACGGGTTGGTTGATCAGGAAAGCCATTTAATCACCAGATGTTTTTTAGGATCCTTTTTTTTTTTTTAATTCACCATGTTTCCGCTGGTGTGAAAAAAAAATCTAATCCATCGTCTCATGAGGGATGACTGTTGTAGCAGAAGCCTTACCACCTTGCCTTAGCTTCTCCTGTATCCTCCCACGACTCTGCAGATTCTCTAAGTGTGAGTAGACGTTGTCTTCCACAGCAGCCTGGACACATGCAATTCAGCCAAAAATAAAGGTGCTAAATTGCTGTGCATGTTGGTACAAATATGAGCATGTCCTATTATGGTTGCCCATTAGTTGCAAATGTGCAGACAGTGCTGCTGTAAATATGCTGCGGTCAACCCTCATTGACTTTCATCTGAATGGAAAAGAACATGTTGGCACTCTGTGTTGCCTTGCAGCCCTCGGATAGTTTAAATTGCATCGCTACTCTCTTCCACCCCGTATGTTAAACCTTGGAGAAGGATGATTACTTTTTATTTTAGCGCGTTGTTAGTCAGGTGGCCGTGAGCAGCTGCAGGAAAGCTTAAAAAGAACCCTTTTATCGTGCTATCATCGCAGTCTGAGCGGTCACTGCAGGCGAATGCTGCAGATGTTGATAAGCTACAGTTTGTATTGGGGTGTCCTTCTTTCAAAATGAGCATAGCAATGGCAAGTGTAAATATGTTTGAGGCAATTAGTTTAGCCTCTGGCACTTTCAGTCAGCAGGAAGTGCCTGTTTGCATATTAATTGGTCTAGCCCCGCGAGGCTGAGTGTGCACACCGCCGACCGGCTCGGTCACACTGCGCTTCCGTTTCTAGGACCACAGTGTGTCAAATAGCGGATATATTGTATGATTTAAAATGGAACTTAAGCAGAATTCATTATGAAGTGCTTGTTAGTGCGAACATGAAGAGGAAAGTTTTAGAAGAAGAAAATGTTGCAGTTTTGCAATATTTAAGTAAAACTTAGTGTCAAGAAAATGTCAGAAATATAATCCTTACATAGTGTATAAATGTACTATTTTGTTGTTTCTATTTGAAAACAGACATGAAATTACTGTGCTGCTGCTAAAAGCAGCATAATTTATATAACACTAATTATTCAATCTGATTTTACATATTAACTTTTACTTCAGTTCCAGTTATTGATCCCAATTAAAAAGAGTGTTAGCCACATGTGACAACAGCCAGCAGGTTGCTCAGTCCAGGTCCACTACTGGCTCAAAACACACAATTATTATTATTATTATTTTTTTTTACTTCAGTTCTCAATTAAATAATATTTTCTTCTGATTCACAATTTCCTCTCAGGATTAAACTAAAGCACATCTGACTGACAAACATCTCTTAACACAAAACACAAGAAGTTAAAATGCCTGAATGAATAATTTAATATTTTTTCCCATGTAAGCCTTCCACATTTTCCTTAGTTGCGTAAATCTGTGAAGCAACACAACCTCGGTATCTTTTAATTACTTCAGCTCATTACCACACAGTCAAACAAAGAGGCTGGGGTTGCCGTCGCCTCATTTCACTTCTGGACCAGCAAATGCAGAAACAATTACGAAAACCGGTGTGTTTCTGCTGGGCTTCACAGCGTCTGCATCGTGTTTACAAATATGGATGATGGAGCAAACCGAGAAGTAGTGCCACATGGGGTCTCCTCCCACTGGGGTGTAGAGTTGGTACCCTGGTCCACCTCATCGGAAGAATAGGCTGTACTGAAGGGGGAACTCAAAATCCCTTTAATGCAGAACAATAAAAAAAAATCATTATACACAAAAAATACAATAAATAATCATGGAAAAATTACATAAAAAGAACAAAAACTGCATAATGCCATAAAGTACTGTAACAGTAGATCAAATATCATAAAACTTAATGGATAAATTCTTTAACCTTGTTTTTGGAAATCTGCCCTAAACAGTAACATTCTCATTTTTGATTAAAAGGAGCCATCAATGAGAAGTGGACGGGTTGATTCTAAATATCTATAATATCAGTATCAGCATCAGATTGATACCAGCATGTAAGATCAATACTTCAGTTTCATATTGCTTCTTGAAGTTTTATTTTACAATTGTAGTTTTGTAGGCCTGACCTAATAAGCAGCAAATAAATTGCATGACAAATGAAAATGAGCCAAAAAATATCAATTTCCGTGATTCATCATTTTTCTCTTTTCTCTCCCTTTCTAACACAAACTGGATGACAGAAGTCTCCACTTTTTTCCAAGGACAATTCTATTTACAGAGACGTTACAATTCACTTTGTTTTTGTTGTTTTATTTATTTTGGGTATTTAAAATGTAAATCTACAGATTAAATGTAAGTGGCATGAGAATACATCCTTAGGGAACTCCTCCTATAATATCTACTTATTCAGATTGATAATTGGCAAATAACAAAGATGTTTTTGTTTTCTAAATGGTCTAAATCTCATCACTGAGATTTAAGATGCACATATTTGAACTTCTCTGTTGACAATGTATCTGTTATTAATAGTTGAATTAAGCTTTGTGTTGAAGCAGCTAAAGCAGGTCGTAACTTTGAAGGAGAAGTCAATGGTATGAAAACATGACAAAGCCACTCTGGTTTTCAATTTGTACAAAAAGGATTTTTTTTTCTTTTATTACTCACAGTGAGGATTTGTAGCTTTTTTCTACTCTACGTTTCACAGTGAAATATGTTCTTTTTAATTTCCAATCTATTTTCTTTTTCATACTCTCCATTGATCCTCAGTGTAACATGCAGCCAGACTTTGGAAGATGCAAATAATGAGTTGATATCATTAGACAACCTCAGTTTTTGCCTGGTTACCCCTTCCTTCACATCTCTGCTCCCATCCTATGCATAAACATATTCAAACTGTGCTTTATGATTTTGGACGCCTCAGTAGTTATTTAGAAAAGACTTATTTTATACTGAATTTTGCTGGTACACTTAATGTTAATGGCTCCTGGGCCCACACAGACACTACGGGAATTGGTTTTCAGAGGATCCAGAGCAAAAAGAAACGGATGTAAGAGTTTAAGAGAAGATTCATAAGTGCCTGTTTTAACATTTCAAACACTAAACATACATTATTATACACTAATACACAGAGAAAACAGTATTAGAACTACAGCAGAAGCTAATATCTACAGTCTTCTTCATTTCTGCTCTTTGGGGATCAGCCCATGTAAGTGAATGGAGCTCCCTGATTGGCTGCTTTGAAAACACCAGCCAGTAGCATTATGTAGCATAATGCCTAGCTTACCTCAGTTTCCCAAAAATGTATTTAGCTATGATTTTAACTTGATTATATTGTTAATTTTTTTTATTTTTTTTTAATTGACATTTTTTCATTCTCTACTAATATTTTTGTGATTGTTGGTAAATTTAAGACTAATCTATAGATCTTAGAATCTATCCTTTTTAGATTTTTTGAGCAATTCTAATGTTTTATCGTCATAATTTGTTGAATAAATGCTAATAAAAGCTAAAGTCAGCTGTTAACTCATCTTGACTGTTTTCTTCTCGTGCTCTTGCCTTGTTCAGCTAATTATCCTCATTGTCTCATTTTCTTTAGCTCCTGTTTTCATATTAGTTAAAGCACTTTTTGTCCACAAGTTCTAAAGATGATGACTAAATGCTAACTTGAGTTTAGTTTCTCATATTTAAAGTGCAAACAGAAGTTTCCCTGTGTTGCTAGCTCCCATTGTTGATGATGTAAAAATCTATTTTTGAAATTGAATGAAATCTTAAACCTGCTCTAAAAATGCACAGGAATAAATTGATATTTGTTGTTTTGAAGTGATTACTCAGTGAAACTATACAGATATGCATAAAACTTTGCTCTAATGTCATCCAGATGAAAATACATTGCAGGGTTAGTTGACCTGAAGTCAGGATGAGCTGAAAGTGAAATCTCTGGTAGATTGTTCAGGATGTATGAAAGCACAGCTGTAGTCCCAATAAAGGGATGTAAATTAAGATTAAACTGTCTAATTGTTACACAGACTTTATTTTAACAACCTACTGCTTGAAAAGTGTATAAATTAAATGGGGGGGAAAAGTAATCTTTCCAAGATTTTCATTTTCAAATGAAGTTTTACTATCTCTCCTGAATAAAACTGCAGTAAAATACAATTACAGTAAATCTGCTGTTGCTGCAGCAGAGGGAACTGTAAAAAAATGGACACAATCATCTGGGATGCAGATATTTGACTGTTTATGTTTGAAGAGTCAATAAAAGATATAAACAGACTGCTGGGTTCTGTACATCTGCAGCACTCAGATTTAGCACATTTCTACAAAGACAAAGAACAAATTCATTCAATTAAGGCTGCAGCTAACAATTACATCAGTAAGCAATTAATCTATCAATTATTCTGACATTTAATAAATTAATTGGCTAAGAAACTGATCCATTCTGCAGATTTCATGTAACCATTCCATTATTGAACAGTTTTGGGATAATTACTGCTCTGAATATGTTGTTCTTTTAACATTGTCTTTTTTCAGTCTGCTTACTCCAATTAAGTTAATCGATTGCTAAATTAGTTGAAAATTATTTCAATAACAGATTCATCACAATTAATCAGATTAGTAGTTCCAGTCAACTTTTGTATGTTTCCATTTGAGTCTCTGGTGCTTCTAGAAACGACCTAAGTTCAAAGACAGAACCAGAATCTGTTGGTCAGTGAAAAGTGAAAGAAAATGGGCTGATCTCTTATTTTAGTCCAAATTCTTAATGATCTTCTGCTTTTCAGATTATTAGCCTCTCAGATTACTAGTCTATCATCAACAAAGGGCTGGATGATTTAAAATAATTTTCTTTTCTTCGAGTTCTAATTTCAATAGATTTTTTTTGCTAGCTTTCTTTTCTAAAAAAAAAAAAAAGAAAAATTACAAGTAGGAGTAAATAGAAGCTGTAAAACACGCCTGTCAAACCAGATGACATCACTCGGAACTATGGAAACAGATGGAATGCATTGAGAAAAAAATCCAGATCTTCCAAATCTACAAATTTGATTAATCGATAAAATCGGTCTATTGCCCTTCATGCACATGTTTCCTCCTACTTTTTTTGACTGAACATCAAAATGTGATTCAGCCAACAAATCCTGGTTATTATGTGACAGCAGCCTGTTCAAAGTCACTTCCAACCTGCTGCAGTCTTCAGTGTCTTATCACATATATTAGCCCCCCTCCATTCTCTGTATGCCCTCCTTTTAGTCTTTACTCTTATCTAATTTCTGAAACACTTACCTGTATATTAGGCTCCTGCTCTTCCGCCGTTATTGAATCTAATTTTTGTAAGCGCCGTCACTCTTCTTTGTCAAATCTGCACATGCAGCCTGTCTGCTCCGCCGGCGCTCATTCATCCTGGTGTCGTTTCGTAAACATGTCCTCTGTGAGTGCTCTTCTTCTTGTTTGTCAGTAAACATCTTCGGCCTGCCAGCTCCGCTCACGAAGCCAGTCCGTGAAACACGGAGGAAGGAGGAAGGCCCGCTGTCTGACGACCGACCGGCTCATTTTCTGTTTGGCTGCATTTCTCAGTGGCTCTCTGCTTTCTGCCACCAGCTGCCATCAATTACATTTAAGGTTTTAATCTAAGAAATCCTCTTTGTATCATTTTCTTCTTCTGAAGCCGAGTCCGGTAAGTGCATTTGTGAAGTAGGAGGAACATTTTATGATTCCTCTTCAGACCATACATCAACGGAGGAGGGTGAGCACCAGTGGAATTGATGTCTCTGCCTTTTCGAAGTACACTTGGTTAAGCTCTAAGTGGAAAAACAAAAAAACTGGGACAGAAACGGCTCCCGCTGCATCTCATGTGGGGAGACTTGGCCCAGGGCGAACAGGACCAGGCGGAGGGCTCGTTCCTGAAGAAAATTCCCTCAAACTAACCAGCCGTGCTTCCCAAAACAACCAATCAGAGACACCCAAGCTCTCCTGAAGCTCTCAAGTGGAAGCCTTTGTCTCCAAAACATTTAACAATTTGACTGCTTTTATTTTTTGTCCTGTAATCACAAAGCTTCAAGATATATATATTTCACTTTTATTCAATTGAAGCTGTTAAATAAGTGAGGAGTGGCTCTATAAAGTAGAGACACTCCAATCAGATTTGTCAGTATCTAATCCTGGTTTTATTTTAAGTCTGATCTGCTGTGAAGGATAGGTTAGTCGTGTATGGCTTCCATTTAGAAATCTGATTTAACTGGATAAAGCTTTTTCATAGAAAAAAGCTAATTTGTTAGAACAAAAATGGAGCGGTTGTGTGGTGATGCAGGGGCCAAGCAGCAGACCTTAGTCGTGTTGCAGGTTTCAGCCCCATCCGATGGTCTTTGCTGCCTGTTTTCTCCTCTCTCATTACCCTCCTTCCTGTCTGACCTCTCTCAAATAAAGCCTTTTTTAACTGACACGTAAAACTGTGTTTGCACAATATATCACATCAATATCGGTATCTGTTTTAGCATATCAGTCCAACAAGTTCAACTGGGTTTGATATAAAAAGTCGATGTTCATTTTAGTGGTGGGATTCAATAAAATTTTTAATAATTTTTAATCAAACATATTGCAGTGTATTTAAATAGTTCATCGCATTTTAACCCAAATGCGATTAAGCAACATTTTCAATTCAAAAACACTTTTTGCTGCTAAATTATTGAATAAATATGAGGCAACTGAAATAATATATTGGCTATTGAGATTGGTCCTAGTTTTCACATCTGTGCATCCCTGTTTAAAACAATATTTAAAAACAATTGCATATCAGTAGTGTCTCTCTGTTTAAAAGACTAAATGGGAGAAAATATTTAGTAAGGCTTAGTTATTGTGATAGGCATTAGAAATATAGTGGCTTTTTTCGCTCGAAGGAGCGATTCAAGTCACAGCAGGGAAATGTCCTTATAGAGACGCCTTTATGTTTGTATTTCTTCCAAAAATCATTGCGGAGGATTTGGTTTTCTAATAAAAACACAGGGGAAGCGGGTGGAGGGGCGGGCTGCTGGGCTTCAGGCAGGAAGAGGAACAGATCTAGATTCAAAATAAACAGCAGGTTTCTAATTTGTTTCAGGTTTCGCTTCTTTTTCACTTTGCTGCTGTTTTTAATGTTTGGGCCAATTTTATTTTTTCCATATTCAGCTGCCAACCACTTCAGGAAGTCACGCCTGAAGGATCTGATTGATCCTGGCCTGTTTCTGGATGTTTATTTGACTCCTTTCAAGAGTGACAGGCGTCTTTGATCATCCCTTGTTCGTGCCAAGATTAATCTTCATCAACATGAAAGAACCGGGTTGCCAATTATCTGTAAACATCGTCCTTTTCTTCCTTGTTCTTACTCCCTCCGTGGTTCAGTCTCAAAGTTTCCTCTAAGTGGAAGAATTCGTGCGTTGCACTCCAACGTAAACATCACCTTTGTGTTGCTGTGGGTAAAATAATAGCTGCGATTTCCTCGCCTCCTCCTTCCCGTCGCTATAGGAGATGTTTCCTATTTGTCAGGCTGCTCAGGCCTCCAGAGCTGTCACCCTACCTCAACGGACTCATAAAATTTGGCTGAAGGTACAACACCCACCGTTGTGCACTCTGGTGTTGTCACTGTTTGACTTCTTAATGTTATGAACGGATCTGGCAGGGTCGCAGATTGTAATTACTGTTGTGAGTCATTCCTAAATCATTTTTGGAGAGCCTCAAAGTGGCTGAGAGGAGGAGGGAGACGAACAGCGTCCCGTGGAGAAGCATTTAAATGAAGCTTTTATGTTTGGTAATTTATATAAAGGAAATAAGATTAGTGAACAGACAGCAGGGATCGCCAACATGCCACAGGGACAATGCTTAATTTCTGAGAAGTTCTGGCTTAAAAAAATGTCCTTGACTCACCTTGTCTATTTTATGTCTCTCTCTTGCATTTTGCACGATTCTCATATTTGATGTTCACAACTGAATGTTGCTGCTGTGACGGTTTTCTCTTCAAAGTAAAGTAAAACCTCCAAAACAGGAAGGTGTGAGGTGAAGTCAGAGACATAAAACAAGTGAGAAGTGTACATTTTGAGAATCATGTTGCAACTAACAATTATTTTAGTAATTTATTATTTGGATAATTAATCAAGCGATTTGATTTTTGTTTTAATTACACTTTTTCAGATTTTTTTATTGAACCTTTTTTAAACAATATTTGAGAAAAAACATTAAAAGATGCAAATAAATAATCTAGTTCATTACAAACAGCAGGTTTCTAAAGGAAATAAGAAACAGTGTTAAGAGTTCTTCTGTACATTTTCATGCAACATCTGCAGAGAGGGTGTACAACAAAGGAAGAAAAAATCCTCTTCCATCCAGTTCTCCTGATGCCTGATCTTGACTGGGCAGAAGGATGGAGACCTTGACAAAAACCACCGGAATAAATCCTAAATTCACTCTTTATCAACTGATGGGAATGCTGAATAGTTAATGTGCAAGAACCTGATGCTGCTCTGAGAAAACCAGCAACCTGCCGGGTTGTTTTTAGGTGGAAAATGGTCTCCAACTTCCAGCCATCTGTAAAACTATAGACAGATGCTGCCAGTAGTTTTCCTGTTGTGACTGATCCGTGTGTTATCAAACTGCTGACTCAAAGCCTGTTATTGACTTCATAATTGCCTGGACCAGTAAAATGTAACAAGATCCTTTCATGTCTCATTAAGCTTCGTGTGCGTCTGCGTCAGGAATGAAGACATTACGATCCTTCACTCCCAGCTTGAACCCACTGACTGTAATGGCCTCACCAAGGACAAGTGGCTCCCAGCTGGAGGTGTGCGCTGTTTCAGAAAATGTCTCGCTCTTCCCAGCCGTCCTGCTCGTGATTGCACACATCAGTAAATGTAAATGTCGTTCGTCATTCAGCGGCACCGCAAAGCGTCCCGTTGTAGCAGCACTGATGTGCGTCACGCCGAGCTGCATCTGTGCCTCGTTCTGATGGCTTCCTGTAACGTACACGGGAACATCAAGCCGCACTGCTGGGTTGAAGCAGAAAGCAAACAGCAAATCACACAGCTAGTGGAGTGTGATGGGGAAAGCTCGACGGTGAATTCAGATCAGGAAACTCTGAGGGATGATGGGGGGTTTCTGCAGATGAAGGGTGAGTTGGTAAGGAAGACCAGTAAAGATGTGATCATGCATGGTGCTGGAGAATTTTGTCCAAAAAATACCATTTTAGATGCCTTTTTTTCCTGCAGATCCAACACTCCATATCCTTTGGTTTGACCACAAATGACCCTTGCTGGGTCATTTGTGGTCCCTGGGGTCTCAATTCAAGAATAGATTAAATCAGTTTGGACAAAATTACAACTCTTAAATTAAAATCTACTTATAAAAATGTTAGACACAACACCAAGTGATCATATTTTACACGTTTTATGGTTTCCTTCTATTTTCATAGGACAACATATACTTGTTGACTTTTGCTCTGAATTATACCTTACTGCACCCAAATGTGCTTGTTTTTAAAAGACGACTGACCTAAATTGTGTTTTTGTCGCTGAGAGTAGATAAAATATTTTGTTTAGTTTTCTTCGATCAAGCCCAAAATAATAAGCAAACGGGTTGCCTTTCATTTAAAAAGGAAATCATGCAAAATATAAAACATACGTGGTTCTGGATCCACAATCTAGTTTCTTTAAAAAAATGAATAAATAAATAATTACTTTGTTTTACTAAAATAATTAATGCTTAGTTAATTGTTGCATAGGTTTAAAAAAAATCCAACATTTTAGATAATTTTAGTAAATGATTTTTTTTTCTTCAAGCACTTGGGCTGTTTTCAGAACCAGTAGAGACCCAGATGGTCCCATTGTTGGCGGACGATGAACAGAAGATGAGCAAACTCAAAGTACTCAAACACTGAATGCAGCAAAAGCCTTTCTCCATGTCACCTTCACCATCTTGCCAATTGATCACACAAACATGAAGTTCTAAACCCCAACATGATGCTGTTTAACAGGTTCATGTATTTCCCTTAAACTAAATCTATTTTTCTACAAATTGCTTTTATGTGTCCACACAAAGCCAGATGCAGCAGATTAATCATATGTAGTCAAGACAGCATAATATCTTGATATTTTGTCTCTTGATAGTAGCATGCGTCATGATCGTCCTATTTTAGGCAGATCTTCCACAGCATACCTGTTTCTACATGCGTCACCTTGACAGCCTACTTCCAATCTGCTCCACTTCACTCCCAATGATTCTGCTATGCTGTTTGAAGATGTCGCTGGTATTATCAGGTAAATCAAGTCTGTTTCTTTATTCCTCTCTGTCACGTTAGCAGAGGCCAATTAAATGCGAAGCTGAAGGGAACATGCTGATTAATGGCCGCCACCTTCAGCTCCACAGACGGAAGATGACGACTCCTCGGTCTGCCGGGACACGAGCGAGAACTCTTGCTGTTTCTTCCATTTGTTGTTTTCAGGTTCATGACGCATTGTTTAACAGCTGGGGGTAAATCAGTTGCGGAGCATTTTAAAATGAGACACTGACATTTGATCACATGTGCTAATGTCTCCGTCAGCTCATCTCCCATCTGTGGGAGCAGATTGTTCTGCTCAAAGGAATCGTAGAGGCTTGAAACTAGTTTCAGACTAACGGGTTCTTCATGCTGCAGTGTGTTTATGAAAAATCCTTCACTTCAGTCAGATTGGGAATTCGTCGATGGGCTGTAACTTACGGTGGCCCAAAAGGATCAACAAAACTCACAGTATAACAAAAAGCCACCAGTCAGCACGCCAGTCACAAAACGACACCAAAACAAAAGGCACAATACAACAAAGCCAAATCCACAGCACAACCAAAAGATCGCCACACCAAAAAGTGACAATACAGCACTAAAATCAGACAATAACAAAAAGCCACACCACCAAAATCCACATCATAACAACAAATCCACAATGTAACACAAAAAGTCACAATACCAAAAAGCCACACAAAAAAATGCAACAATAAAAATGTATTTTTGTACCACCTAATGTGTTTTAGAGACTTTTCTTTTCCTTAGTGTTGGTGGGAAGTTTCACTGGATTAGGAAACAATGTAGTCCAAATCTAAAGGTACAAATAATCTCTAGTATGCAGTTGATAAACACAGCGTGAAAACAAATGTAGAGATTTCAGAGACAAGTTATTATTGTTATTAAATCAGTATAAAAATGATTTCTTATAATAAATATTAAGCTACAGCTTACATGAATCGGTTGTTGTTACCCAGTAGTAGCCTGTTCTCCATCACTGTCCACAGTAAGAAAATCAAATTCATCCTTTAATGAGAATCTGCAGCCAGCATCTGATTTGCCTGCTGCAAATTCTTGATCAATTGCAACAGTCGATGAAAAAATAAACCTGGAGACGACCTTTAACTTACTTTACTGGCTCTTGAGAAGAAACATTACTAAAACCTCACATTGTACGTTATGTTGCTATGACAACTATTCAATTGCATTTACTATAGAAGTTAAGATGGAACATTAATCTTTTGCTGAAAAGATATGTACTTACCGGGCTACATACTGTATATAGGTAAGAGAAATACTTCACCTCTTACCCTGAGGTGAAGCATTTCTCTAGTTTGGTTGCGATCATGAAAGAGCACAGTAAGGGAAAAAAAACAAACTACAATTTATTTATAGATTTTTGTTTATGGAATCTGTTGTCATAAAATAAATTTATGTCTTCTTTCCCACTTTTCCTTTCCTGAATGGCCCTAACATCATGGTGTGGTGTGGTGATTCTGGACGGCTGTGGCATCCAGAATCATCGGTCTGTGACTCCCATTTCCTTTTTCATGCTCTTGCTGTCTGAAGATCCAACTGTCAAGTGCGCACCCTTTAAAAAGCAAACAACATCATGCAAATCATCACAAACACTGAAGAGTGCTTAAATTTTAATGCAAATACGTGGGTAACTACAAAGCAGCAGTGCAAAATCAGCAGGATGCGCAGCCATCAGGGAAATGTCAGAGCTGTAGCAGAGGCTTGTGAGTTCATAGCTCAGAGCACTACAAACAAATATTCATAAATAGCTATTCCAAATGCAATTTTTCAGATGGCATAAATTAACCAAATAACAAATGTTCCAGCAATGTGTCCAAGCTGTAAGTCATGCTGCAGTTCGCCGACTGAAGGTAAAAATACGTTGACTAATAGAATTTCCTTGAGCTCGGAAATGCAATGTGATTAAGCTTAAAGAGATTTCATGAAGATGGTAATAATATTTTCCTGTTTTTACAAAAATTCAAGCTTGTTTAATCAACACTTGCATGTGACAACTGAATATCATTAAAATAGCTGGCACTGGCAAACCATGGATTCTAAAATGTCACACAGCTTTTAAAGCAAAGGCTGTTTTATTGAAACTTCTAGTTTTCTTATCCCATAAAGGACTACAGAGCTAATGCTAACTTATATGTAATCAGGGATAAGTGGAGATTTAGTTTCATCTGTATTATTTTTATTTGACCTATTAGAATATCAAGCTATGAATAGATCATAGAATGTTGCAAATATTTTTAAGCTTATGAAAACTGTAACCTACTACTTTCCTGTATTTGTTGGTGGTGTTGCAGCATGTATGTAAACCAGAATAACAAGTAGGATCCTTCAGTTCTTGTTTTTAATCTTTCTCTGTTGCAACAAAGCAAACAAAACACAAAGCAAACAAAACACCATATAATAGAACTGTTAACATAATATATTTATCAATATCTTTAGTCCTTTCACTTACAGCATGTATCAAAACACAGTAAAACACATTGTCAAGGTGGAGATGGATAAAACAATATCTATATTTCCAGTCTGTTTATCTAATGTCTTGACCAGCAACCAGAAACCTGAGTCTTAAGAAACTACGCTGAGGATTTGAGTAACTTTAAACAACAAAACAATTATATATATAT
>NW_015115490.1:0-1763 GCF_001443285.1 Poecilia latipinna
GAGTTGATGAAACCTGCAGAAATGTTGTTAATTGATTAATTGCTTGTTGCTATAGGCTTATAATATCAACATAAGTTAAACATAAAAGGCGTTTCCCATGTACCCTCGACATCGTTTGTTTATTTCATTTTTACACTTAATAATCCTAATTTAAATCTTTAAAATCTCCTGAATACGTTCTCGTTGCTCACACACGTTGGATTTGCTGATGGTCTCCACAGATCCTTCATGGCTTCAAGGAGCAGGTCGGGGAGGAGAACTGGCAGCAGTTTTCAGAGCAGTTCCCCCCACTGCTAAAGGAGAGACTGGCAGCCTGCTACGGCGTTTAGGTTCTCCACACCCACCCAATAGGTAAGCCACCACACATCGAGCTGAAGTAAAGAAAAACTGCATCGTTCCTCCGTTAACGTCTTCATGTTGTTTTGTGGTTTTGTCTTCAGGTGAGCCAGCAGGAGGAGGGTGAATGGGAAACTCATCCATCTGTGTATTGCACGGCCCTGATCTGGGGGGAGGGAGAGGGACGCTTTTGGCCGCTCCCCCTGATGGACGGCCCCCACGCCCTATGTGTTTGTCCATAGAGGGAGGGTGCGCGGGTGGGAGGGAGGGACAGGGGGGACACCTCTAGATTAACTAGGCAGGGACCTGACACAGAAAAACAAAAAACAAAACAACAACTAACTGGTAGGGACAGATAGAGGAGGAGACCAGCTGGAAAAGAGAGCAGCACAGAGAAAAGTTCAGGGACAGACAGGGAGGGGATTCACTAACAAGGCAGGGACAGCAGGCAGGAGGAAAGCTTGTTTCCTGGCTGGAACGACAGGGAAAGTTAGGATTTTAATGGGATTCTTAAACTTAAACGAGTAGCTGGTTGCTCAATAGACTCACAGACATTAAGTTGTACATGCAGTACCTGGGACAGACTGTGGGTGGCACTGTGGTTTAGACTTTTTACAGACCTACTACACGTAGCTAGGGACAGACAGGTAAAAAAAACAAGCTCTCTAATAACTTCTTTTTTCTGGGGGAATAGGATTCAATATCAAATACTCCATTTGTGCTCCACCCGATTCTGCTTCTCTGTAAGATGATCTATCCTCATCCATCTTTCCTACCTTTCATTCTTACCAGAGTGCTGCTTTACAGAGCTATCATCTATCACACATATTGCTGTCTACATGTTTTTTTTCTACCTGATCGAACGAGACAGAGAGAGCGAGAGCGTGGGGAAAACTTTTCCCACCGAAAAAAAACAACATTCCTCTGGGACGGGGGGCTTAGGGCTAACACTTCTGTTTTCTCACCTGAGCGGGAGGAAATCGTACAAAGAAAGCGCATCCTTAGTTTCGTCTCCAAGGTTCGGCTCAACGCATGCATGTTGCAAGTTTGTAAATCCTGATTTCGGCATTCTTTAACGGTGTGTGAAATGTGTATTTTTTTTTTTTTTTTTTTTTTTTTTTTTTTTGGACATGGTACCAAGCTAAAACTTGACTCCCCACCGCAATGTCCTTGGCACCTGTTGACTGTGACCAAGTGTGTGTGTGCGTGTGTGCGCATGTGACTGAGTGTGTATGTGTCTGTCTACATTTGTGTTGATATCCATTTGATGCCATATTGATATCTTTAGTAAAACTGATTGGTTGTGATCTTTATAATGTTTTATAATTGGTCTTTTTTTTTTTTTTTTTTTTTTTTGCTGCTACTGATGAGTTTTGTTTCTGTAGTGAACTGAAATTCACACACTTAACACAAAAATTGAATTGATG
>NW_015115490.1:5963-55294 GCF_001443285.1 Poecilia latipinna
CTCCACTGCAAAGAGAGAAGTGCCGAGCTGAACGAGGCAGCTGCTAATATTGATTCAGTATTTGGAAGTGTGGCCAACACGGACTGATCGGCTTCGTTCACTTCCTCTGCTGCCTTCGATAAAACTACAGACTGCAATTCTAAAACAGCGCAGAAAACTGATGCCTTTGTTCACAACTTCTACTTCTGTTCTCTGATTGGCCTGGTCAAAAATCTACCAGGGAGAATCCCCTTCAATAGGAGAAAGGCCAGAAGGAGCAGTGAAGAGAGATTGGAATTTAGAAACCTTTGGCCAGGCTAGGTTGGGACTTTGACTGGGCCATATTTTGCTCAGTCTCAAGTCTTTTTGTAGCCTCTAACTCACAGGTGTCAAACTCCAGTCCTGGAGGGCCACTGCCCTGCAACTTTTAGATGTAATAGAATAATTAGGTTATTAGCAGGCCTCTACACAAGAGGGAGGTAATTAAGCCATTTCATTCCAGTGTTTTGTACCTGTGGCACATCTAAAAACTGCAGGATAGTGGCCCTTGAGGGCTGGAGTTTGACACCCCTGCTCTCACTGGTTTTCTTCCAGTATTCTCCCGAATTTGGCTCTATTTTTCTCTCTGGTCTGACTAGCTTCCTTTCCCCCTCAGCTCCAATCTGAGCTGTAGATCCCTGTGACTCACCCAGAGTCTCCATGAGCCTCTTGTAAGATTTTCCAATGACATGATGTCCTTTATGTTGAGTGTCGACCCTTTTTTGGATTGATTAAACAAAGCTCAGTGGGACTTTCACAGCGCAGCATATTGTTTTACGACACATGACTGTGCTTCTACTGAGATCATGATACAAACTACTTCTCACTTCAACGCTCTCGAGAACAGTTGTAAACAGCATAATGTTGCGATGACATGCTGAAGATGGAGAGTTGAAGAAAGTAGTAGCTTCTTAAAGAGACAGAGGCCAATTTCAAAGTAGTTTGTGATGTCAAATTTCTTTGATGTCATGTTTGATATATGCAGCATTTTTATAACACCTGAAGCTAACATAGTCACTTGATTGTGCTACAAAATAATATACTTCCTCTTTAAACTTCTCCAGAACTTTTTTCCCTGACCCATCTGCTCCATATCCGTATATGCGTAGCGCACCACACTTTTCAGATATTCATCTTTAAAAATTCAAAGCAATGTCTCAATACTTTTTCACTTCACAATTACACACTACTTTGTGTCAACCCACCAAATATCAGTCCACTGAATAGGTGCATCAATACTGGTGTGGACTTGTAAGAGGACAAAATGTGGCAAAGCTCAGCAGGTATGAATACTTTAGCAATGCACCGTAAGGGTGTGTGTGTGTGTGTGTGCAGTGGTGCATGTTTGGTGTATGTTTCAGAGTAATATGACTGCCCTTTACACACCAACACACCACCTCGACTCACAAGCAGAAAGGGACGGTACATCCAGATAAAAAGCTAGGACACTGCCAAAGAGCAATAGCCACTAAATTAGAAAGCTGGAAGCAGACGCCACCTGGAGCGTGATGCGGACACACAGGTACAGCCGGACTGTAAGGATGATTTCTGATTCTGCCAGCAAAATTCAACACAGGGAAGTGTGTTCATTTTTTTTTTAATGTTTTTTAAATTATTTTTGTTTTCTGGCTCAGATATTTAGATGTAGACAAAATGTTGGCGCTTGATTTGACCTAGACTGTGACCATTAAGGTAATTGAACCAATCATATGTCACTTAAAATGGGAGACAATCTGAGTCTGTTTCCTTTCTCTCAGTTCGGATTGTGAGGGATTTTTTATTTTTTAAATAAAATAAATGTCTCAGTGGCTCAATATTTTTATGTGACTTCATGTGCTTCTCTGATGTTTTCTAGTTCCATGAGATTTTTGTATTGTGAACTTTTTAACAATACTGTAGGAATCTGGTTACGGACCAGTGATGAATACAAGCAGAGAGGAGACATGTTTTTTTATTTTTATTTTCATTTTTTAATTTATGTTAATGTAATAAGAAGCATGATACTGGGTAAGATTTAAATTTTTCACATGAAAAATCAGCCTGATTTATAACAGAGCACAAAGACTTTTGGTACCTGCCTTTAATCTGTTTCCCTCCATTTATTATGATTTGGGAGTAGAAATGAAATAGTTTTGGGGTGATTTTAATCCTTTTATAGTTTGTGTGTGTAAAACTGACTGAAAATCCAGCTGGATTGTGGATTACCTGAAATAAATGTTCTTGTCATGCATGCTGAGAAATGGCTATTATAATCTTTGGTGCTTTTTTTTTTTAAGTTAATGGTTTTTTTTTTTATTCTGTTCCTGATATATGAACTCTCAAATTAAAAATCAGTGTAAAATGAGGAGTGCACTTTTTCTGACAATCACCTTCACTGTTCAGACATGAAGGTATGATTTTTTTATTATTATTATTATTCAATAATTGGGTTTTAAAAGTTAAAATTTGCAGCATATTTTCTTTAATTCAAACAAGTTTAAATTTAAGCATCCAACAACAATAATATTTGGAGAAATGTATCTTACCATGTTGCAGAAAACCCACTTGGTTTTGGTTAAATCAAAAACTTTATGCTAAATCTTTTAATCTCTTACAGAAGAAAAACAAGATGATGTGTGTTTGGACTATTTTAATATTACGCTCGGTTGTGTCAAATTTCACCCATCCGACTGACAATGTGTTGAAATTAAATATGGCTGAACAGTCATCTTTAATGGCTAATTATTCCAGACATTTTGCCCAATGCACCAGTACCACTGGAAGCCAAATAGCCCCAAAGCATGATGCGTCCACCACCTTGCTTTACAGTTGAAACAGCTTGGCCAAATCCTTGAAAATAAAACCTCTGGCTTATAAAAATATGCATATGATCTCAGTCCCATAGAAAAGTCATGGTCAGAGCTGCGAAGCACCCAACAAACCAGGCTCAGCTGCACCAGCTCTGCAAGGACAGAGTGAGTCTAACTTCCAGCGAAACATTGTGAGAAGCTTCTGGAAGAAGAGCGTGGCTCATGTCATGCTGTTTCAAGGCAGTGCAACAAAACACTCAAGAATTGTGTGTAAACCTTTGAGTTTGAATAAAAGACTTGAAAATTTCCTTTTGTTGTGTTGCCATTTATCGAATAATGTTGGTAATCCTAACTTATGTGAAACAGGAAAAGTTACTTCAGATTTAAATCGGATCAGATCGTAAGGAAAAACAAATGCGTAGACTGCCTCATTTGAAAGTGATGCTAACAATTTTGCTAAATTACCTGAGCCGATAAAATCTTTATCTACTCTGAAATCATCCGGTCTGTGAGTATGGGACCACACAAGTCGAATATGGACACAGTGTTACCAGAAGATCCTCTTGTTGTGTTTTTTTTACCCAGAAGCTCAGGGTGGAGTTTGGGTTGAGCCAGGTTAGGAAAGTCCCTGCATTCTTCCATTTCTGGGCTGCTACCACCATTTTGAAGCACTGCTGCAGACAGAGTAGTCTGTGGTGCAAATCTGTGAGAAAGGTTCATGTTTTGAAAGACAAATTAGGCTGCGTAAGGAAACAATCCAAACCAACCTGGGCCTTTTCGTAGTACTTCACCTCCTCAGCTTAGAGCCACGTCAGAATGGTCAGATTGTGTGTTCTTTGTTAAAATGTAGACAAAGTTATTTCCTGTTTTTCAAAAACAAGATATTTTGTTTTGAAGACTCATATTGCTTTTATGGCTTTACACAAAAATTTGCTTTACTGGACTGAGGAGATAAAAAAAAACTCCACAGGGTTAGAAAAGTTGCTGACAACTTGACAGGAAGAAGATGTAGGAAATGACCAGAGATCAGAAATTGAACTCGGGTCGCCCCACATCCTTCATGTATAGCCCCTGATGTACCACACACACACACACACACACACACACACACTTACATTTCTCCACAATTTAGATACTGATGGTTCTAACCGTCATGTTTTTCACATGTGGGAGGAAGCTGCAGCACCCAGACAGGCTTTATTTGCATATTTTCTGAACATTTAAGTCCAACGTTTGAGATTCAAAATGTAGATTTAACATTTGGGATTTAGATAAGAATTCAGCATTTAAATTTAACATTTGCATCGAAAATTTGTTTAAAATTGATTCAACATTTGTTTCTTTTATGTGACCATGCTTCATGTATTTTTATGGGTCATTCATCTTTTTAATCATCAGGTGTCTTTTTTTTAAAGCGCTGTTCCTTTGTTTTCCCTGTAAAGCCATTTGAGTTAGCCTGAGTGTTAATGGTGCTATGCAAACAAACAAACAAAAAAAAGCAAAGTAAAAAACTTCCCTTGTTTCAGAAATGTTAAGTTTAGGTTTTACATTAATGTGACATTTGGATATGGCTCTATAGTTTAAATTCAACATGTGTACAAACATTTAATATTTGAAAATAACTATTTGGACATTTAAGTCACGTTAAATATTTTGATTTGCCAAAATTATACGAGATGTCGATATTTCATATTTTAAAACAGCTTCCATCTCCAGTGTGACGAACATTTGCCATGTGTGAGGAAGGAAAATGAGCTGAAGTGCAAAAGTGTCGGCTAAATGTTTTACATCAAAATTGAACACTTGCTGCTTGATATTTAGGGAACTGCAGCCTTAAATAATCACTGCAATGCACACAGATTCTAAACGTTTATTCACACTGTTAAATGTTTAAGCCAAAGGAAGGTGGAGAAATGTTTTGAAAATAAAATGAAATGTGTAACAAAAAGCACTAATGTAACAGTATTACTATCCAAAACATGCTAACTAAATGTGATCAGTCGTTATTTATTTGCTAAACTAGACTAATCATTGGCTCTGGGTGCACATTTAAAGTTACACAGCATCTATTAAGAAAAAATGTCGAAATATGTTGGTAAGGAGAACCTACGATTTATGTCAAAGTTTCATCTAAACTGGCGCCGGACAATTTCTGCTATTAATACAACCATTATACGACAAACGTTGCATAATGTTGGGTGCTTACTTCCTGTTTTTGTTATGAAAGTCCTTCACATATCTTTACAACAGACATGCACAGCAACAGAAAAAATAAAATCAGCTGCTGACCGATTACGGAGGAAAACGCCAAGCTTGAAAAATTCTCAACACAGATCAGGTCCTATAGGAAAGCTTCCGTGGTGCAGATGCAACTTGTTTGAATATTCCTTTAGAAAAGTTTCTTCTGTTTGATGTCCTTGCAGTACAACTGTTGACATCCCAAGATCTGCTCCTTATCCTGCAAGACTTTCGTGCACTAAAGCAGTCTTTGCATCTACTCTTTGTTGAACAAGAAATATGCTTGTTTGAGTTTTAAAGCTTATAAGCAGATGAGTGATGAGTTGTAGTTTTTTTTCTTCCCATACCAGCTTTAACTGGGCATCTCAAAGAGTCTCACTGAACAGTCAAATGTTTTTTGTTTTTTTTCTGTGCATGCACGGAAATGTGTTTAACTTTCGAGTTAACTGTACACATTGAGTATAATATTTGATATTACGGACTGAGTTCACACTAAACAGTAACTACCTTTTATTTATATTTCTGTCCACGCGTGTAGAAGCTGGAAGAGTTTGTTTTTGGTATAAATAGTGCAGATCCATCGAGACTTCTCCGTTCAAAAGTTGCTGAAGAGCTCCTGCTTCCTGCTCCAGTCCATAGGGGGCGCTCTCTTCTTGTTGCGGGTGGCGAGGACCTTCTGTCTCGCCTCAGCAGCAGTGGGGCTCAGGCGCAGGCCGTTCTCCGTGAAGGGGTCCGAGATGCGCCTGTCGTCATCTTCGGGAACCTGGAGTCCGTGCAGACAGACGGGTCATGATTCGCTCCGAACCGAGAGAGCCGCGCTGTCTCGTCTCTCGCTTCGCTCTTCACTCACCTGGAAGCTCATGTCCGAGCTGCTGATCTCCGACTGGGTGGTGGAGCTCCTGGAGGAGTGAGACGCCGAGCTGCCGTTGGCTCGGGATTTCGGAGACCCGTTTGCGATGTCGGAGTCCGTCAGAGTGACGCTTATGACGGGCGCGTCTGATGCGGGGAGCTCGGTGGTCGGGGACGGGGTCGGCGGGGTGCTCTCTGCACGTCTTTCATCCACGTAGACCTCTGTGGAAGTGGAGGCAAGCACAGTTCAGCATCGTCTCAGTGGAGTTGCGTGTTAGAGAGCTGGAGGGTTTTGGTTGACCTTTAGTGTGGGCGGTGGTTGGGGTAATTCCCAGTCTGCGGAAGAGCTCATCCGTTTCCTGGTCGACCACCAGAAGGCTGACTTCATCCCCTCTGGATCTGATTAGCGCCACCACCTCCGAGTGCCGCAGACCCTTCGTGTTTACTCCATTTACCTGAGATACAGAAGAAAAAAAAGAGTCAAGTTTATTCCTATAGCACAATTCAGCAACAAGGTGGTTCAAAGTGCTTTAATAAAAACATGAAACAAGCAATAAATATTACATTTGTTCAAATGCCATAAAATCTTCAAACACTTACACATCAAACATGTTGGTCAATCTTCTAGTTCCAACTAATCAAAGACAACTCTGAACGGGTGGGCTTTAGACTTAATTTAAAGGGACTTAGCATATATATGCAGTTTTCTAGGAGTTTGTTCGAGATTTGTGGTGCGTAGAAGCTGAATGCGGCTTCTCCATGTTTGGTTCTAGTTCTGGGCATGCAGAGCAGAACCAGAACCAGAAGACCTGAGAGGTTGATACAACGATGGCAGATTATTTTGGTGCCAAGTCATTCAGTGATTTATAAACTAACTACAAAGTATTTTAAAGTCTATTGTGAGGGACCAGACAAAAAACGAGGACAAAAAAAAAAAAGTGTTCAAAGTAGAAAAAGTTTCCATTTAATTTTTCCAAATTAACTGAGGCCAACCAAACTCTAACTGAACACAAACAAAACTGACCTGTAAACAAAGAAAAAAAAAAAGGCTGCTTAAGTAGGGGAGAAGTAACCTAAACCTACCACATGAGGGAGGCACGACATAACAAAAGAACAAACAAGTACAAAATTAACTAAAGCATCCTATAAAACAAATAAAGTAAAACTAACTTTAACTTAGCACAAATAATAAGTGAATATTTAAGTGACAAAATTAACTAATTAAGATCAACTTGAAACAACAAAGTCTCCCCCCCCCCCTTCAGTCTTTCAGAAAAACAAATGGTTTGTTCCAGTTTTCCTCCTCCAGCTGGTTTGTATCAGCTGGAGGATTGATTTTTTATTTTTTTTTAAACAGACCTGTGAAGACGCTGTTCTAGTAATCGATGCGACTAAAGACAAACGCATTTCGGTCTTGGGGGAACGTTAGTTCTTTAATCCTGGAAATGTTCTTCAGGTGTAAGAAGGCTGACTTTGTCATTGTCTTTATGAATTGTCTCTAAAGCTTCAGGCCTGAGTCGGTGCTGTCAGATAAGGTTCTGTCGGAAAGAGGAAGGCATCACCTGTGGTGAAACGCGAGAGGCGCGGTGCAGCGCTGCGCTGATGGTGTCTGTGATTTGAGAGGAAGCTGCTTTGCATGAAGTCCTTTCCTGCGTCAGCAGCACTCTCCATTTCTGCGTCATTAACCGAGCACTTGATGCAGACGAGAATGAAAACAAAGTCTCAACTGTGTAACGCCATCAATCTGCAAAGCTGTTACATACAAACTGGCATACGGGACCCTTCAAACCTATTAGCTGCAGTTTTTCACAGGATTTTCGGTATGGTGGCTGGTTTGGTTGGGGTTGGGTTCATGCAAGAATCTCCACTGAGCACAACATCCACATTATCTTAACAGCGTGTGTTTCCCATTTCTTGAAGAGTGGCCAAAAGGAACTCTTCAAGAAATGGGGACATTATATTTAGCTCCGATTTTCAGTGTAAGAGAATAGAAATTCAGTTAAGGCCTTTCACCCATCGTTGCCAGACGTATCAATCAGGTTGGAGAGCTCTGTGGATATCTATCCAACAAAGGGCAATGTTTAAAAGAAATGCCACAAAACTAAACATCATACAACCCTTGGTTATTTATAAGGCTAAAAAAAACATTATTTTTCCTCCAATAAAGCACTTTTAAACGCTCCTTTTGACCATCTTTGAGCTGTACCTCCACTATCCTGTCTCCAGTTCGGAGGCCAGCTCTGTCTGCAGGCGAGTTGGGGTCGACAGAGCGGACGAACTGGCCGCCTTTCTTCTTGTCACTCTGCAGGTTGAAGCAGTAGCCGTTCTCCTCCTTCACCAGGCGGCACAGACGAGGGAGGAGCTCCACCGTCGGCTCAGGGGACGGCTCCACCTGCAGCGGACACAACATCTTTGATGCTTAATGTCAGCCAACTTTTGACTTTTGACCAACTTTTGGTCTGAACTTTTACGCATCTTTTTCTATCCACAGTAAAACATGAAGCTACAACTTATTTATAGGAATCTTGGATTATTTGTTGTTTGTTTTTATTTAAAAAAAAAAAAACATCTGGACTAGTTTAAATTTTTAAATTTAAAACCTGTTTCCCTTCAGATTTCATTACAGTCTGATAGATGTGTTGGATCATGTCGTTGAAAGGCAAAAGTTAAAGTCATTGTGAGTCAAAGTGAAAAATTTGTTATTATTGCGATTGAATAACTTTTTATTATTATTTTGATCTCATTTTGATTTAATATTATTGATGTTCTGGTTTACAGTTCCACACAAAAGTATTGACACCCGAAGAACTTCTCCACATTTTGTCACGATAACCACAAACTTTATTTTATAGGGTTTTAGTTGACAGACCAACACAATTTAATGGATAATTGTCCATTTTATTTATTTATTTTGTAAAAAATGCCCGCCATATGTTTAGAAAATACCTTGTTTTGTCTATCATATTATATCAGAGTCTCTCCATGACCATTCCTTGAATCTAGGCTCAACTTCTGCTTTGAAAATAGTGGATAATTGCTACTGAAATTTTATATGATTTTCAGCTAAAAATATTGAACAGATAAGGAATATAAAGTAAAGTTGGAGTACATCCCTGTCAGCTTTATTGGCCTCACAACGATTTATATTTTTTAACCTGTTCTTCATTATAAAAAAGCTCAAATTAAGTCAGGTTGAGTGGAGATCATCTCTCAATATACATCTTCAGATCTTGCTCAGGATTCTCAATTGGATTTATGCTCAGACTTTGACTGGACCACTCGAACAAGCGAATATGCTCTGATCTCTACCACTCCACTGTGGTTCTGCCTGCTTGTTTGTGTCTTCTGAAGGTTTTCTTCCAGAGTTTTCCTGCATTTAGCTACGTCTACATTCCCATCTACTCTTGAGTAGCATGTTGGTGCCGTTGCAATGTGTCGCAGTGGGTGTGATGTCTTCAGATGTGCAGCGTTAGTTATTCTGCTGTAAATGGCGTTTTGCTTGTAGGCCAAATTTTTCAAAGAATTTTAAAGCAAGGATGGTTCCTTGCATCAGTTCAGGAGGACAGATTATAAATACCTGTTAGTCTCTTCAGATAATTGATTTGCAAAACTAAAGTAATAGATTGCGGTTTGTGACGATAAAGTGATGAAACGTGAAAACCTTTCGAGTAGCTTTGCATGACACCGTGCGCTATTGTGGGTCGTTTCCTGCCAGGCTGACCTGGTGGTCACAAAGCTGACCGAAGTCGACTAAGTGGATCTGTCTGAGCCATTCCAGCTGATCCCAAGCCTTGTGTCCAGCAACAAGAGCTGTCAGTCTGCGTGACACCGACTTGCACACCGACATCCGCAACAAGCCTCATGCTGGGTGTGTGTGTGTGTGTGTGTGTGTGTGTGTGTGTGTGTGTGTGTGTGTGTGTGTGAGCCCTACATGCTGCAGGGCTCACACACAGGCAGCGGCGCTTAGCGACCGTCTGGTGATGCAGCTGAGGATCTGCCTTCACGGTGAGCTGACCTGAAGGCTGGCGGCCCTATTTCCACCCTCAACAGCAGCAGAAAGAATGAAGGGAGTCTTTGTTGTGTGTGCATCTGTAAATACTATCAGTGAAGCGCACTGACCTGTTTCGCACTTGTGTTGTAGAGCTGCAGTTACGAAACAAAGGCTGGAGGTGGCCAAATACTAACATGAATGCTTGCTTTCAGTGACCTGTTCGTTGCGCTGACCTGTGAAGTCGTTTCATCTTAACAACAAACTCGAGCCGCACGCATTGCTCAGCCGTAATGAGCCAATACTTTTTTTGTTTTAAAAGAAAGAAAAGGATTTTTAATATATTATGTTGTCATAATAATCCCTTCAGTTATTGCTAATCATGACACAAAGTCATTTATAACTGCGTTTGCAGAGCCCTCTTAAAGCATACACACATTACATCCACAAATAACAACATAAGTTTATCTTTAGCTTAAAAAAAAAAAAATCAGCTGCAGCTGATCCAGAATGATGCTGCTCAGATTCTCACTAAAAGCAGGAACACGGAGCGCATCACGGCAAAGTCCTTCCACTGGCCTCCTGTAGCTCAGAGGAGAGTCCATAAAATACTGTTAGTTTATAAATCACTGAACGGCTTACCAGCAAAATACATTAAAGATCTCCTGATGTTGCAACCTTCCAGACCCCTCAGGTCTTCTGCTTTTAAATTTATCCTGCATCCCCAAAACCAGAACCAAACATGGAGAAGCAGCATTCAGCTTCTATGCTGCACAAATCTAGAATAAACTTCCAGAAAACTGCACAGCTGCCAAAACACTGAGTTCCTTTAACCAAGGTTTGAAACACACCTGTTTAGAGCTGTCTTTGATTAGCAGTGCAGATAAGGAGCATTGATTACTATATTTGTGATGCAATTGCTTCATGATTCTGATGACGGTATTTGACAAAAAAAATCATACTTTACCGCATGTTTCATAATTGGTTCCTGTGCACTTTGCCTTGTTGCTGAAATGTGCTACACAAATAAACTCCGCTTAGCTTGATTTTATACTAGAATGAATAAGGTACAGACCCCTTTGCTCTGACACACCAAAAATAAACAAAAGTCCGTCTGCATGTAATATAATCTCAGGAAACATTCTCAGGTTTGAACATCTCACAGATCATTGTTCAATCCATCATTTAAAACTAAGACAGAACAAACTCATATGTTTTATCGAGTGGAAAATGTAAAAAAACCAAAAGCATACATAGATTGAATAAAAAAGTTTGAAAAATGTTGTATTTCTTTTTCCATTACTTATATTTGTAATGGAGTTACTGAACCGAGCCACATGGAAAACTTCTCAAAGTGAGCTTTTACTAAAATGTATACATAAAATAAACAACTCAGTTCTACATAATCTGTGACCAAAACGACCAAGAGATATCAAATGTAAAGTTGCAACACAAACAATTACTAAAAACGTCGAGGGACACGCACACGTAGTTATGCAAGAGGCAGTAGATGACCTGACTGAGTGAGATTCGTGAGAATGCGTGTGTGTGTGTGTGTGTGTGTGTCTGTGTGTGTGTGTGTGTGTGAGAGAGAGTCAGCAGTCTGACGCTTTCTCAGCTGAGGTTTCGTTCATCTGCTGCCATCATAACATCACGCAGCCGTATTTACATGTTCAGAGAGGTGACTGTCAGTCGCAGGGCAGTGAAAGTGTGTGTCCTTTGTGAACTGGTGGCGTTCCTCTGGGATCCATTTGCCATTTTGGGTGACAAAATGAGACTCCATCTGTGCCTTTTTTTCAGATTACTGATTAAATACAAAGCACTTAACCCTTGTATGTAGAAATGGGGTCCAACCCATTTCTACATACATGATACATTTCTTCTACAAATGATACAAGTTAAACTTGTATCATTTGCCACAGTCCTCTACGTTTGCCTCAGTCCTGCATGCACAAGGGTTAAGGCAGGTGTTGATGGTTACATAACTGGTTCTGGTTGATCCCATGATGTTTTACCTCATTTTCCAAGCAATCGTTTAACCAAAACGGAGACGGACAGTTGTGATGCAGGGTGAGCGAACAGCCTTTATTTACTCTGCTTTCAGCTAAACACATGGCCAGTTTGACGTGAGCCGCTAGCCTCGCATATCTGGGCCCGGTTTGTTTGGAGTCAAAACAACGAGCCCGGTCCGTGAGAGTCAGTTCCCAGTCGTTCTGGCTTTCAGACGTCACGCTGAGGTCTGCAGGGCACTTGTGGAAATGCGTGTACCACACGCTGAATTTTAGGAATCTGAATGTGATCGTTTGCCGATTTTTTTCAAAGCAAGTGGCGCTAATTCAGCGGTTTCCAGCGACTGCGGCTCGTCTTATTGCGCGTGTGGTCAGCAGTTCTGCAGCCACAAGTCAGATGTCTTGGGATCATGTTTAATAGATCGACGTGGGTTTGCTGAATTTGATCGCTATCTCCTATTTTTTCCCCAGACCACACCCAAATGTTGCTCTAGTCTAGACTCACCTGGACTCAAACTGTTTAAATACATTGTAACAGTTGTGAAAGCAGAAAACTGACAACAAGAATTTGCTGCAAAAGTGATGAAATAGCTTTGGAAAAAAAAAGAAGAGATCACTTAAAAATGATCAGTTTCTCTGATTTTACTCTTTGTACATAAATGTTTGAGTAAAATGAACATTGTCCTTTTATTCTATGAACTATTGACAACATGTCTGAAATTCCAAGGAAAACTTTAGTATTCATTTAAAGAAAATGAGAAATGGTCAAAATAATGAAAACGATGCAGCGATTTCAGACCTAAAATAATGCAGAGAAAACGAGTTCATAATAATTTAGAAAAAACAACACTAATGTTGTAACTCAAGAGTTCAGAAATCAGTATTTGGTGGGAGGTTTTCAATGCACAGTGGGCTCTTCTTTTTTTCCAGAGATGTATTTTAAACTCCTAAATATCATGGTTTTATTTTTCTTGCAAGTAAAAGTCTGAAAAGTGTGGCGTGCATTTGTATCTGCTCATCTCTATTCTGATATCACTAAATAAAACAACCAAATCCTCTAAGAAGCCAGCTAATTAATTAATTTCATCCAATTGCATAAAACATTATTTGTTCCCGCGAGGCAATTTAAAAATGTAAAAGTCTCATTAGGAGAGGAAAAAATTAGGAGGTATTTTTTGTTGCTTAGGAAAAGCTGAGAAAACCACAATGCAACAAAGTTTTTTTTTTTCCTCTAAGCAATCCCAATATTCCTTTGTAGATCACATATACAGCTATGGAAAAGTTTAAATAATGATTAGATTAAACAGAACCCAATGAAATCTCAGAGATCAAAGTCCAAGATATCATCTGAGTTGTGGAGGAGCTGCACAGATTCACGGCTCATGTGGGAGAATCTTTTGCACTCTGAGAGTCTCATCTGTATGGTGAAGTGTAGAGAATAAAAGCTATTTAAAAAAAAAAAACTTAAGTTCTAGAAACTGCAGGTTGCCTTTTCTCAAAGGCCATGTAAATGAACTTGTAGAAAAAGAAGAAACAGACCGAAACAGAACATTCTAACTTAGATGCAAAGTGTGATGTGTGCTGGAAAAAAAAAATACTGCATGATATGGAGTGGCGGCAGATTCTGCTGAGGAAATGTTTGTTTGTTTTTATTAACGTGGGAAAGAGGGGAGCAGGAGAATAACTTTATTGCCTAAAATGCAACACCACAGCATTTCTTTAATAAATTTAAACCAAGTGAAGCCAAAGCTATAGCACCTGAGAAGTTTTGCCTAAAACATATATACAGATAAAAGTGATTTTATCTTAAATGCAAAAAATATTTCACAGTTCTGGGCTGAATTACAGCTCTGAATAAGTTTTTTTTCTTCAATAAAAGGGATTTTTTTGAGTCTGAATACTCTAGTCAACGATTAATTGATTAATTGACAATTATTTCAATAATCAATTAATCACAATTAATCATAAGCCCTAGCTGAGACCAGCATGGAGTTTACCAACAAATGTAAACTCACAGCCAAACCTACAGTGGAATGTTTTAGTTCAAAGTATATTCCTGTGTTAGAATGGTCCAGTCAAAGTACAGAGTTCACAGCCTGTGACTGACTCATGTTGAGCTGTTTTACCAAACAGGAGAAAACCAAATGTGATGCTCGTGGTTTTAAGTCATGGAGCTGTCCTCTCCGTCTTCACAACTGTACTTTGTGTTGGTTTGTCGCATAAAATCACAATAAAATACATTTAAAATTGAGGTTGTAACAGGACATAATGTGACAGGATGTTCATTTGTTTCAACATTTTTTTTTTACATTTATTTTATTTCGCCTCCATCTTTCAAGGATCCACGTTCTCGATGCCAGTGCTTACCTCGGTGTCCGGCGCTGAACTCGACGTCGTCGAGGCTCTCGTTTCTTTGTTTTCAGAGGACACCTGAGTGGGTGAGTCCCCAGCAGGAACATGGAAGAAGTATCTGAAGTTGGATTTGAGAAACAGCGGGGAGCCCTCTCTCGGTACGGGTGACGCTGAGGGCGTGGGGACGGGAGACGGGCGTGGGGAGAGGTTTCCCATTTCAACGGCCTGGTCCTCTGTGCAGGCCAGGCCCTGTCTGCGCAGGTAGTCGTCCGTTTCTCTGTCTACCACCAGCAGCCTGGTGCGGTGGGGCGTCTCGCAGATGCGGTTCACCACCTGCAGAGAGGAGAAACAGAGACGCAACATAAAGATTGACTGGATTGACACAGAAACGTTGTCACACCCGTCACGGTCATGGAGGAGACTGACAGTCGTCAAGCAGACAGTTTGCAAAGTTATTTTGGTGTTTGGAGGAGATTCACAATGTGAAGTGTATGAATGAAGCTTAAGGAGTCACAACACAGAGACTTATCAAGGACTGCAGCTGCCACGGCCACTCCTGAACCAGAGGCAGCTTCAGACGCATCCTGACTCGACCCGAAACTGGTCCAGAGTTGTCTTCTTAAACAAAAGTAAATGTTCTATTTAATTTGGAAACCAAGGTCCCAGAGTCTGGAGGAAGAGTGGAGACTGAGGCCCAGAATCCGCTTTGCTTGAAGTCCAGAGTGAAGCTTCCACAGTCAGTGATGACTGTGGAAATGTCTTCTTACTGGTTCTGGTCCACTGGTGTTTTCTGAGGTCCTCTGTCCATCTACCAGGACATTTTTTAGAGCACTTCATGCTTCATTCAGATGATGAGCTTTAGGGAGATGTTGACTTTATTTTCCAGCAGGATTTGGCAGCTGCCCACACTACCAAAAACAGGAAGACTGGACAAGCGAGATCCAGAAATGCAGCTGAGCCGAAGGCCAGAAATGAACCTTGGGCTGATCCCCTCCATGCTGCATTGATGCAGTAACACACGAAAGCACAACAGCAGAGCCAACCCAGATTTTTAAAATATTTTCCTAAAGGTCTCAGGAACCATTCGGGTGCTTTGTGTTTTTTAACTTTGCTCAACCATGGAGGTTTTGCCATGGATTCTCTTTTCCATATCTTTTTCCTAATGTTGAATCATGACAATGGACCTTAACAAGGGTAACTGAAGCCTGGGTTCTTCTGGGACCTCCTGGGTTGATGTGCTTATTGATGTGCTTTTGGAGAAACGATGGTCTGCCGAGCCTCCGGAAAGGCGCTCGACAGAAACATGTTTTCTCCTTTTGTGGTTAGAGGTTTTCACTGTGACTCAAAGGAGCCTCAAAATCAAACAAATGGCTTTATAACTTTTTCCAGATTGATTTATGTCCCGGGTCTGTTTCTCATCTGTTGGTGATTTTGTTTATATCAACGCAAGGTCTGTTTTTTTTTATTTTTATTTTATTTTATTTTTTTTAGATCTTTTAGTCTACTTCATGTTGTCAGGTTCTATTTAAGTCATCACTTGAATCTAATAATCTAAGCCTGGTTGTGGGAAGGGATATTAATCCAAAGTAGATGGTTAATTACCGCTAAAGTAATACGAAGACAAGCATTTTTTTCACATAGGACCAGAGGTGGGTAGAGGACCCAAAAATTGCACTCAGCTTGGAATAGCAATACTTCTACATATTTTTTACTTGAGTAAAAAAAAAAAATGCCGCCATCCAAGAAATTACTCAAGAGTAAAAATGTATTTGAGTAAAAAGTCTACAAGAACTGAGTACTTGATCAAATCATCAACCACTTACTATTTAAAAATTACCCCATCAGACAGGCCAAATATGTAATGTTATGTGGAAATTTTGGTATTTTAAAGATCAAAATGAAAATAATTCATATAAATAACGTAATTACAAAGTAACAAAATTAGGCAAAAGAACTCCCCCCACCCCCCAGATCAATTTCTTTCCATAACTTATGAAACTTTAACAAAAATCCCCCCAGAAATCCAGTACATCATAATTAAAAAGTTACTCAAGTAAATGTAACTAGTTCCCATCACTCCATAGGACCAAAGTTGGTCAGGATAGTTTCTTCATAATAAAATCAGTTTTTTAAAACTGGCTCAATGGTATTTTTTGGGGTTATTTTTTGTCTGAAAATTTATTTGAACATCTAAAGCATTTTTTCAAAAGCATAAACTGAGAAAATTGGAATTAGGACATTTTATTCACAGTAAAGCTATACATGAGTTTTACTTTTTGAATTGAATTGTCTTTTCTTCTTCTTCTTTCAGTTTCAGCATTTTGTCAATCTGTTTTGCGTCAAGTGAAATTTTAGGCTGCTGCAGAGTCCGCGCATGTTTCGGACCTGGAGCTGATTTAAAATAATTAATACGGCATTTGGCTCTCTCGGCGCCTGCAGGCACATAACGCTTTTGTGTCACGACAAAGACGAGCTGTGATTTCCATTCCACAGGCTCACACTGACCCATTTAGGGCCGCCCTCGTCTTCGGGCAAGAAAGAAAAAGTTGTCCGACAGGTACACAGCGCATTGTTCCTCTCCTGGCTCACCTTTACGTAACAAAATGTCACGCAGTGTGCAGTTAGTCACTCGCCTGATGATGACTTTCTTTTTCCACATTCTCCCCGTTCACCTCCACCAGTCGGTCCCCCGGCCGGAGCCCGGCCAGGTCAGCAGGGGAGCCAGGCTCCACTGTGCGGATGAACTGTCCGCCTTTCTTCTTGTCTCCGTGCAGGTGGAAGCCATATCCGCGCTGTCCTTTGATCAGAAAGCAAAGCCTGGGTCTCAGCTCGTTCTCCATCCCGGTGTGTGAAGGTGAAAAAAAAACAAACAAAAAAAACACAACTCAAAGTGTGTCCCAGGAATAAACAGGTAGATCTCCAAGAGCTTTGGGAAGTTTCTGGCTCCTAATCCAACGCGCCTCCACTCGCTCTAGAGACAAAAAGCTCATCGTCCTTATTTGGCATCGTACGAATCCCGTAATAATCCACAAAAACCTGAAGAGTGCAAATAAAAAAAAAATGGCAAACGCCTCCAACCCCGCACCCCCCCCTCAAAAAAAAAAAAACAATCTGGGGATTAATCCATTTTTAGGGCGCAAACGCGAGCGCGCAAAGTGGTGCGTAAAATAGAGCTAAAGGGGAAACATGGACACGTTAAGTCCCGTCCATCAGTATAATCCAAGAGATCAGAGATTAGAAAGCCGGTCCACGCACGTAACACTTAATTCTCCTCGCCAGCGGGGGCGTGTGTGTCCTCCTGAGCGACCCGGCGAGAGTGGGGAGGCGTCAGGAACACACGCCACTATCCCCCCCGCAGCGCACACCTGGAGACGCAGCCCCGCCGCGCTGCAGGCTGGCAGGACAGCAGCTACTGTAAATATAAAGGCGGGGACACTTATTGTTGCCCCCACGCCCACTTCGGAGCGGACAAACGTCGCCCTGAGCGGTGCGGCTGAAACCCGACAGGCTGTGACCTGAGAAATCAAATCTTCCCCATCAGTCCTCTGGCTCCGTATCTCTGCTGCAGATCACCAGAAGAGCGATTGCGTGAAAGCGGGGTGTGATGCACGTGAAACAAAAAGCTTTTCCGTGCGATTGTCCGTGCGTGTGTGCACGGAGTTCATCATATATCATTGAGAACGTCTCTCCTTCCTTGATTTGACTCAGATGCAGGGAAGATGAGAAGTTTGCATTTTTGCAAATGAGTAAAAAAAAACAAAAAACTTCCCAGACCTATTTTGAGTTTGTTCAACCCTGTTGGGTCATATTCCCACACACGAACAAGAGAGGAGTGTCTTTAAACCTTAAAGTTGTAGAAAATTAAAAGTGATGCTCGATTTTCACTGAAGTTTTCTTTTATAATTGCTTTGAGAAAATAGTGAAAAATGCAGAATTTCTAATCTTGTATTAAAAAACCCAAAGAGAAAAGCTAAAGTTTTGTTTGCTATTGTGTCTCCTGCTGCTTTACATGTTAAAGCTTCAGTGTGTAACTTAAAAAAATAAAATAAAAAAATAATCAGTCATTTCAAGTCTATCACTGTGCAAACACGGACAATTTGTAATTTTGGTGCAGAAAACTGCAAAATTACAAACCCCCCCCTGCCCCCCCCCAAAAAAAAAAACAAAAACAAATATTTTGGTGCTTAACTTGAACATATAAAGTGCATGGTAATGTATTTTAATATGTTGTGCATGACTATATCTCTGAGTGCATAGTGTCCAAAACAATGAGGAAGATACAAAAAGTTTACGGCGAAATTTCCAGTTAAATTAAAACTGATTTTCAGTTTTTCTATTACAACTTAAAGTATAAAACTTTAAGAACAACAACAAAAAAAAAAGGATTCAAACACGGCGCTACAAAAACTTCAGTTCTCACTTTATTTATTTGAGTTGAAAAAATAAAATAGTACAAAAATATTCCTATCAATCACTGCATGTGTTTAATTATGAAACACATTGTGTTTTTTCTGTCCAACATCATAAGTCAGCAGCTCAGTGTTGTTGTTTTTTTACACTCCTTCTTAGTCTGGTGGCTTCTGGTTTGCTGCCGACTTACTTCTGCCATCACTTTCCTGTTCAGGTTCAGATTCGACCTTAAATTTGCGCGATGGACCTGGAGAGCGTGGTGATCCCGGTTTGGGTCTCTTTGCGGGAGAACATTTGTGTGCGGATGGACAGCTGTGCTGGTTCAGACACACGGAGCAGAGCGGGCTGACTGGAAGACAAACCTGCTGTCCAAAACCAACCAGCAGCCAGTTGATCTCGCTCCACAGCTCCCTGCAACAGAAACAAAACAAAACACATTCAGGTGAGTTTCAAACAGACTTTTGTTTGTCCACCGGGGGGCAGCATAACCACCTGCAGAAGGAAACAGTGGCTGATTAAAGATATAACACTGAAAATCATTCGTAGAAAAATGTTTTTGTAGCCACCTGATGAACATAAAGTCTAAAATAAACTAAATAGTTTGTATTTATTTAAGTCCAGATATGAAAAAAATTCTGTATAATAAACACGGACAGAGAGGAAGAAAAAGAAAGAAAAATGGAAAAAGGAAGGAGAGTTATAGAAAGCAGGAAAAAAAGACAGACGCAATGATACAAATAAGATGGCATGGCATGCAGAGGGAAAGAACAAGAGCAAAAATAACTTGAACTAAAAGCAAATCTTTAAGTAAAAAAAGGCCTACAATCTGTGAGGTTATTTTTTTTTAAAAAGCTGTATCGGACATGACTTGGTTACCTTGGCAACCACTCCTCCAGAGCCTTGCGTGTGTCTTCTGGGTTTTTGGTTGGTTTCTTGAGCCAGCCCAGCCTGTTGGAGATGCGATGCACATGCGTGTCCACTCCTAAACACAAACCACCAGTGAAGACGAGTCCCCTCAGGGAGCGCGCTCACACGCATGCACACACACACACACACACACACACACACTCCTGCAGCCGTGGGTCAGGTTAGAGACGAGGTCTCTTAGAGAACGAGTTCGCTACGTTGTTCATCACTAACCACGCAACACTTTACTCATTTCTTATGACAGATAGCTGCATATATTTACATTCTGAAACTATTGCTACTTCAAAATGGCCACCATTAGTGATAAAACACCTATGCCAGACACTTGGTCCCAGGCGATGTCCATAGCCAGGTGGGCCATCTTAGGTCCGACTCCCGGGAGGCGAACCAGACCCTCCACGCTGTTCGGGATATCTCCCCCGAACTCCGTCACCAGCATGGCCGACGTCTGCTTCAGAAACTTCACCTTGTTCTGCAGCGGATTAGAAGGACGTTCAGTTTTGGTTCATAGCTTTTTAAGCAAACAGAAGAAATGAAACAAGCTGGTAAAATCGGGGGGCGTTACCCTCCAGAAGCCGACGGGATAGATGAGCTCTCCCAGCTTCTTGTCGTCGGTGGCGACTATATTCTCTGCTGTGCAGCCATGCGCCCGAAGCCTCTGCATCGCTGCGCCCGTCACCTGGTCCTTTGTCTGGCTGGACAGCATGAGCGACACCAACACCTGGAAACGCCTCACCTGTGAAAAGGGACGGAGTACTCAGCTTCACAGACACAGTTTATTTTAAAACTTTAAAACAAACGCGACGCAGCTCACGCCTACATGTGCGGGGGCTTGTGTGTCGTAGCATTTCTCAGCTCCCATGTTGTCCACTGGGGCGTCTCGACCGCTCCTCATCTCACGGATGAAACCCAACTGCTTCGTCCAGTCTGGAGGCTCCCAGTGCTCCGCCTTTACCCGGGAGGCGCCATCGTCTTCGTCATACTCCACCTTAACCTGTCTCCTCCTGCGACCGCGAGGCGGCGGCGGCGGCGATGACGCTTCAATCTCTGTGATTGGCCGGAGGCGTTCCTGGCAGCCATCTAGGCAAAAGAAAACATAAAAAATGGGACTAAATATGGCATCAACAAAGAGAAGGGATGCACAAGAATACATTTATAAGAGACTAAATGTTACAAACATGTCAGTTGTTTGTTCATTTCATGACAAATCAAATAATAAGTAATAAAGGGCTTGTGCATGAAAACTGATGGGCAGAGCTTTAATCAGAGAAGCAGCCAAAAGGTTCATGGTAACTCTGGAAGAGCTGCACAGATCCACAACTCGGGCGGGAAACTAACACTGCACATCCCCCTAAACACACCACCCCCATGGTGAAACATGATAGTGGCAGTATAATGGTGTGGGACAGAGTTAATGGGGAGAAGGATAAAGTTAAATACCGGGAAACTCTAGAAGAAAACTCTGTTAGAGACGACAATATATCTGAGATTAGAGTAAAGGTTCACCACTGCAACAAATCCATAGAGAAGAGAATGTGTTGCAAGATTTAAAAATCAGTTTGGCCGAAACTCTCTCCGATATGACCGAGTTTAGACGGTTCCACTGGCTGGCACTCTGAAGAGAGGCTCAACAAAGTTAGGACTTATTTAGTACGGAGGCCGTCTGGTGACATGGGAGGGAAAAAAAAAATAAAAAGCAAGTCGTAGCCACGACTTAACATCTCGAGGTACAACTTTTATTATATTCTTCTCCCTTGTCACCAGACAGACGGGCTCCGTACTTTAGACTTTACACATGCGCAAATAACCTTATGCAAAGTATTTAAATAAGGGCCTGTTTCTGTTTTGTCAGATTTATAATGTCAGTGTTTCTGGTGAGCCTAACGTGAACATACCGCTGGATGAAGGGGTCAAAGAGGGCTTCTCTTCGGATACTGTCGCCTCCTCCACCTTCACCTTCCGTGCAGGAACGGCGTCCACATCCCTCTGTCTGCTGCTGAGTTTGGACCTCAGAGAGGCCGCGGGTCCACCGCCCGCGCCGAGACTGCTGCTCCGGGTGAGAACAGAGCTGCTTTGCATGAAGTACGGAGAACTCATTTTCAAACTCTGAACTACATAACACAGCCTCGTCTTCCCACAGCGGACATTACGAAGCATTGCACAGGGCAGTACATGAAGTTGGTTTCAGGATCGTAGTCTCTCAGCTCCACGGGGGATTTATAGTATTATAAAACAGGTTTAATATGAGATTATACATTACTGTAGTGGTAATCTACAGATTTTTTTGACGAAAGGCAGCATTTTCCAAAATACAGTGTAATTTAAAAAAAACATTATTGCTAATAAACTTTTCATATCCAACAAAGGAAAAACCAAATGTATAATTCAAAATTTCTGAAGTTCCACCATCTTTGTTGTTGGATATTTGGAATGGCACATTTTCTAAAAATTTTGAACATTTTTACTTTTTTGTTGTCTTGCACTATAGCAGTGGTGTCTAAAGTCAGTCGTCAAGGAACAGGATCCTGCTACTTTTAGTTCAGTCCTTGGTTCAACACAGCAAATGATTGTAGAACACATTTGCACTTGTTTGTTCAAACGGAATAAAACATGAGACTAAAAAATAGAAAATTTCAAACAGAATTTTTTTTTCAGTATCTTGTCTTTTTTTTTTTTGGTTGAATCTTTTTTCAGTTTCTAATGTCTTTTTTCCAGTTTAAAATATTTTTTTCATTTTTCAAAATATTTTTTTCTGTTTCAAATCTTTTTGTCAGTTTCCTTTTTTCTTTTGAACACAATTTATTGCCCCAATTTAGCCCCACACAAAATCACTTTTCAATTTACCTGTAAACGAAATGTCAGGTTGTGTTTGAGTAAATGCACAAATGGCTTGCCATAAAAGCACCTAGAAGACGTCGTAAGTCAATAAGAAGCCAACTTCAGCAGTTAGCACGGTTAGCTAACTCTTAGGCTAATAACTGTAAAAGCTTCATTTTACATAGCTTGTCAAAGACTTTCCTACAATAAATAGTTTCACTGTGGTTTATAGAACCATAAAAATTTCGTACTTGTTTTGGAGACACGCTTTACTCACAATAAAAACCAGACTAGAAAAAATAAAAACACCTTCAACTGTCCTAGAACTCCACTTCCCATGAGGGAGCGCGGCAAGCGTGTTTTCAAAGGAAGTGTCGCTTGTTAGAGCATTTATGTGTCATCCGGTTGGGGAGTGGAGGTCTGAGAACAAGCTTTCGGCAACAAATAGTAAGTTATATGAATGCACAGCAGCAGCGGATGGCCTGTTTGGTTTCCAAAGGGCGAAGCCTCGGATAAATGAAGAAGACAGCGACTCCGCTTCCGTAAGGTGAGAGAAAAAAGGGGGCCAAGAGGTGTCGCTATCTAGTTTAGGTCCATAAATCTTCCAATACCAAAGCAATGTTAGCCTGTGTGAGGCATGGCAAAGCACAGCAGAGCCTTCAGCCGAGCCATTGTCCGTTTCTTATGATGGCGCACTGTTTATGGTGTCCTTGCAGTCATGTTTTCCTGTGGCAGGAGGACACCTGGCACAGATGTTGTTGTTGTTGTTGTTGGACTGAAACAGACCAACCGTTGTCTGGTTGCTCCCTCCCACCTTCCCCTCTGTCAAGTCCACATGACAGTGAACTCCTAAAACCAGCCCCCTGGGTTTACACATTTACAGGCTGCCGAGCTGCACTCCGGGGCAGCATTAAATGACCTGTTTACCATCTGCTGATGAATTTACGGAGCTAAGCAGGATAAAAACGACTAACCCTGCACCCGTTCTGCCCCTCAACATATTTAGCTCTTTCAGTCATTTAGAAAGAGCTAAATATGTTGTTTTCTCGCTGTTTTACATTTTGTCTTGTTAATCTCAACAATTTATAGTTCATGGAGTTCAAGTACAACACAGGAAACTGCTGATTTGCAACCTCTTATCACTACATCTGTTTTAAAAAAAACTAAGTTACGATATCCTTGTTTCTTTTACAGGCTGCCATCGGAGGCAGCTTTGAAGGACTTTCGCCATGAATAAGCAGCAAAGCAAAGAAACGCTCAAAGAAAAAGTGAAGGGGATCTTTGGGCTCGGGACGCAACGGCAGCAAACGAAGCAGTGTGACTCAAAGCTGCCAGAGTTTATAATCACAGCCGACATAATAAAGGTGAGTAAAACTGCGTTTCTGTACACATTTGTTCAGACTTTGTTTCTGGTCCTGTCCCCGGGCGCTCCTCCTTCGTCTCCGTCTTTGCAGCTGAGAGTTTCCATGTTAAATGCAGCTTGAAATACGTTGACTCTGGTGAGGTAGGAATCCTCTGTCGGTGCAACCAAGCCAGTATTTTGCAGATGTTTTTGTGTCTGGTGTCGAAGAGCCGTTCTCTGTGGTAATTTCAGACAGATTACACCATGAATTTAGTGAAACTGATGAAAAAATATCGATTGTGTTGCATATTTCAAGGCAGAATGTTTTAGTTTTTGTGGGCTTAAAGGTGGAAGTTACTTAGAAACCACAAACAGAAGTTTTGATTAATAAATAAAAATAAATTAATCTACTTATGAATATTTTTCATGGCACCTTTTGCTTTTTGTAGGAACTGCATCCTGATTGTGGCCTGAGCAACCGCATCCGGATGATGAACCAAATCTGCGATCTGGCAAAAATCAAAAAATTCGAAGAGGTGATTGACGTGTTTTTGTTTGTCTGCTATGGGTTTTTTTTTTGTAAGCAACATATAAAACCTTCGGTATTCATGAAACCTGTGATTCGGTGTTGTTCAGAATGCAGTGGAGGCTGTGTGGAAAGCCGTGGAGGACATGCTGTCCCCGGAGCAGCCGGCAGAGGCCCGACACGCGGTCCTGCAGCTTCTCAGGGCCATCATACAAGGACAGGTAGACATCATTCATCTTGTGCAAAATATGTCAAAACAAAATCCTACAACAACCAAACTTGGAATGAGAACAGCTGAACCCGGTGGCAAAGAAGAACGGCATCAGAACAGAGAACGTAAATCTGGGCATTGACGAACAATAGCATGCCCATCCAGGAAAGAAGGAGTGATAATGATGAGCTCATATGATGATTATTTGTTTAATGAGGAGGAGGAAAGAAACCAGTACAATTTTTTTCAGAGAGACACGAGATTGGAAAGGAAATTGAAGATGTGGATTCGGGACCCCGGGTTTTAAAAGTGGTTCGTGATGAGTGCAGTCTGCCTGTAATCCAGTGAATGGCATCCTGTGACAAAAATATTTAATAAAAAAGTTTTGGCAGATAAACGTAGAGGTAGATTTAGTCATTTTTTTCTTTACTTAATTATTATTCTGCATCACTAGAATGAATGAACTGTTTATCAAACCAGTGAATGGAAGCAGCTGAAAATCTTACTTTTCTACACCCAGTGACGTCCTGTGGCAGTCAACCTTAAGTTTTTACGGTCCATTGAGGGTCATATGATTGGTGATGCTGTTGCCTAGCAGCAAGAAGGTACTGGGTTCAAATCCTGGAGAAAATCAGTTTTTTTTTTTATTTATTGACTTTCATGAATCTCTCTCCCACTTTTCCTGCATAGCTTGATTGTTGGGAAAGAAAGCGTGCTCACTATTATCGTTCAGTGTGTTGCCATTAAGTGAAAAGCCCACGAAGGACAAACAAAATAGTTTCATTTGTGTTTTTTTTTTCATTATGCTACAGTAGGTTCCAGATTCCATGCAGTAGAAACAATGAAAAATTTAATTCCTCAGATATTTAAATTTGAAATAAGTACACAGACTTCAGACAACTAAAGCAGAAGGCTCAAACAATAAGAACATGTCAACACTCTGATGTTACACACACACACAAAATGTCATAATATCTCTAAAAGTGTCAGATATCGACTCCCAGAAAATGTCATTTTGTTCCAGTGAGTCCAAAATGGACTAATCGAAGTGTTGTTGTTTTTTTTGTTTGTTTGTTTTTTTTTTAAGGGTGAGTGGCTCGGTCCTCTGAGGGCGTACTTTTTTAAGGTGATCAGAGACTACCAACCCTGCAACGAGGACCTTTCAGAAAGACTGGAGGTGTTCAAGGCTTTAACTGAAAATGGGAAAGACATCACGTACTTGGAGGAGGACATAGGTAAAAAAAAAAAAAAGAGAGTAAATAAGTTCTTTTAACGAGCAGTTTTTTCTTTTGCATCTTCTCAACACACCAGTCCTAATAATAAGTTGCTTCACTTCTCATTTCCATTAAAAAGTTTTCATCTCTCTTTCTCAGCGCGGTTCGTCCTCCTGTGGATGGACATAGGTCTCACCTCAGACTTTCTCCATGTTCTTGTGAATTTGGTCAAGTACAACAGCTGCTATCTGGATCAGAACGTCTCCAGCATGGTGCAGTAAGTTGCAGTAACACATGGAAACGCCTGAGGGTTTTATTGACTTCTTTCTGTCAGACCCATTTCTGTATAGATGCTATTTTTTTTTTTTGACAGTTTGTTGGCATTTAGCACATATTGACCGTCTGTGCTTTCTGCAGGAAAATCTGTCTTCTGTGCAACAGAACAACATCATCCACTGACATAGAGGTTGGTGTTGTCTCTATGGTGCACTTCTTAAAAAAAATAACTTATTGAAATATTGATTTGTGTCCTTAAGACTTTTCTGCTGTCTGGCGTAAAATACCCTTCAAGATAATCCATATTGGATAAAGATTATTGATGTCTAATATCCAGATTTCATTATAAGACTTTGTGATGTCAGGAGAAGATGTGGTTTTAAATAAAAACAAAGAAAAACTACATCCTGATCAACTGTTTAACCCATTTCACTTTAATTTCTGACTTTTTTTTAAAAACTAACTAATAGCTAGTAATTTAGTAATAGAAATAAGCTTAATTATAATTAATAGCAACAGTAAGTTTAATAGGGACTGATCCTCTGGCAACCTACCCAGAGTTTACAAATGTATTAGTGCTCCTCAAGAACAACCAGTTACCTTAAAACATAAAATTTTGTCAGGTATCTTCTTAATCAATCTGCCCTTTTACAACTAAACTTTCAAAATAAATTATAAAGCTAGTAGTCATAACCAGTGGTGGGACTCGATTATAATATTTTTGTGTAGTTACGTTGCATGTTAGCGATGCTAATCATAGTTTTGGTTGTGTTTTGTTGCGTCCAGGTGGCACTCCAGGTCTTGGATGCCGTTGTGTGCTACAACTGCCTGCCCTCTGAGTCCCTCACCGTCTTCATTATAACGCTCTGCCGTACGGTTAACGTGAAGGAGTTCTGCGAATCCTGCTGGAAGGTGGCGAAGGGAACCGCTGCAGATAAATATTTGTTTTGATTTTAGAAATGCTCATACGTCTGGTTCTCATGTATTTTTATTTTTTATTTTTATTTTCCTTCTTGCTGCTGTGTGTCTCCAGCTGATGAGGAAAGTCCTGGGGACGCATCTGGGCCACAGCGCTATTTACACCATGTGCCGCATCATGGAGGAGAGGTATCGTCTTGTCATCTTTTTTCTTTTCTTTCCACTAATGCTTTTTTTGAAAAATAAATATTCTGGTGTTTAAAGTGGATTCTCCACCAGGGTGTACATGGAGGACGCTCCACTGCTGAGAGGAGCCGTGTTCTTTGTGGGAATGGCTCTGTGGGGCGCCCACAGACTCCCTGCTCTAAAAAACACACCGACACTAGTGCTGCCATCTTTCTACAAGGTAATCAGTGCATTCATGTTAATCTACTCGCACACATTTACAGCCTGAGTTGTCAGTATGTACATATTAATCTTCCTAATCAGACTTCACATGGATGTTCCAAACCTGAATTTTCCTCCAAACATGAATGTGCAGGATGACTCTCCTTGGCTGTGTGTCTTTGATTTGCCAGTGGGCCCCACTAGTTCCCCAGTTCTGCATGTAGCAGCCACAGCGTTTAAGCCATTGGAAGTAGAGAGGCGCTCTCTACATCCTTCGACTGAAACAGGCCAGCAGCCGGACGGTTTTTGGCACCAAAATGTCAAACTTTTCACAGAAACATAAAGATAGAACCCCAAATAATCTACTTAGTTTATTAGCGATGTTCACAGTGGGAGGTGTAAAGACTTCCTGTCTCATTCAGCGTTACGGTAGACCGAAGCAGAAGGTGCTTGTTTATGTACCGCTTTCTGTTTAATTGTAAGCCTGCAGTGAGCGGCGCTACTCAGATGAAACTCAAGGAGCTTGTCGAGTGTTTATATTTCACAACAGAGCCGCATAAAGTGCATTTTGCATCCCACACCGCACTCTGTTTGGACCGTTTCTCTTTTCCGTTTTGGTATGGCTGCCATTTTTTTCCTTTATCAACTGACTACAGTTCTTCAGGATGACCAGTGGCGCCCTCTGCTGGATGGCGGCCAAACTGCAACACTGAAAGAAGATATTAGACTGGAACTAATTTCAATCTAATAAATCATTAATTTTTTTGCCTTCCTGGTGGTTATTGCTCCAAATATTATAATTTCTGCCATTCTGCTCTTTTCAGATAAGCACAAGTATAACACTGTTATTGGCTGTTAATAGTCAGGGTGTCCTGCCTAGACTGCGATTGTCTGCTTAAAACAGACTATAGTTTCAAAACAAGAATAATACATGGTGCTTCTTTTGTTCCAAGTAATAACTTGATTCATTTTGAATCATCAGAAATATATTGAAACAGGTTAAATACTTAAGAGCAAGATGTAGTACTCTACTTTCAGCCAGCTGCCAGACAGCATGCAGCAACGGATGATGGAGAGAGAGGCATCGTTGCTTCACTCCTAGGCTATCTCACCTATAGCTCTTGCATTTAGGGTTTATTTAAATCAAAGCATACAGACGAGTCAGACGGACCTGCTGAGTAATAACTGTGGCCGCCTGACTTCTGCTTTCAGGCCATGTCATGTGCCAACGAGGTGGTGTCGTACGAGATCGTCCTCTCCATCACCAGGCTGATTAAGAAGTACGGCAAAGAGCTGCAGGTGGTCACCTGGGACATCCTGCTGGGCATCATAGAGCGGCTGCTGCAGCAGATTCAGGTTCACGCAAACACAATGCGCACGGAGAGGAGGTGGGAAATGGAACAGGTCTGTAGAGACTGAGCTCGTTTTTGTTGTTGTGTGCGTTGTCAGATGATAGGCAGCGCCGAGCTGAAGGCCATCGTTTACGAGCTTCTGACCACAGTGGAAGAGCTGTATGAGCAGAACGGCTACCACGGCTCCACAGAGAAGTTCTTCAGTCTGGTGGAGAAATGTGCAGACAAGAGACCCGTTCGTACTCCGTGTGCTGCCCTGCGTTTCTGGCCTCTCCTCCGGGTCGCCTTCCGTTCTCATTTTTGATCTCCGTGTGCGACAGGACGCCTCGGTGCTGACCCTCGTCTCGTACAGAGCGCAGTCCATTCAGCCTGCGAAGGACAGCTGGATCCAGAGCCTCCACTGCCTGATGGAGAAATTCTTCAGGTAGGACGCGCTCTGTCGGGAATCGGTTCACCCGTTTCGGCTTTGATCAGACTCCTGATGAGTCCTCTCTTTGCCACTCTGGAAGGAATGAGATGCGCAGTGGGATCAGGATCAAGGTTCTTCACATCCTGTCGTTCGTTCTGAGTACTAATCGCCAGCTCTACGAGGTTTGAACACTCATCTGCATCTTTCTGTAAATTCAGTGCACTCATCAGATGAAAGACTTTCCAGTGTGGGCTGGTTTCCACTTCAAAGCTATTTAAAAGTTAGAAACTGAACTAAGTAAGTTTTGATAAGTTTGATTGCTTATGTTAACTTTTGGGCTGCCACTCATGATTGTTTTAGTCATTAATTATTCTGACAGCAGATTAAAAAAATAATATCCTCACAAGCCTTTTTTATACAATTTTAGAAAAATAGCAAATGATGCAAATTAATAAATAATTCAATTCCTTTTCTAACTTTAGGCAATAAAATGTCTATTTTATTGTCTAAAATAGAACAACTCAGCATTTCTTTAGTAAATCTGAACCGGTTGAAGCTGAAACTCTGCTAAAGTATATTTACAGATAACAGTGTTTTTATCTTAAATGCAAAATGTGTGTATGTTTTATACGCTTAGGGCTTAATTACTGCTCTGAATGTTTTTTTTTTTCAGCAAATAGCTTTTTTCTTAGTCTGAACATTTCAGTAACAATCAATTACTAAATGTGTTGACTATTATCGATTATTTCAATAACCGATTAATCGTTTCAGCCCTGAATAATGTGATATAAAGTAAAGATTTATCTAAAAGCCCCTGCTTTTTTTTTTTTTTTTTTCATTTTGTTACTTCTTCTCCAGGACGAGCTCATTGAGAAGGTGGTGATCCCTCAGCTCAGTGGGATCGCTGAAGACCGGGACCTGGCGGTCAGAAAGCAGGCCACCCAGCTGCTGGTGGACCTCGCCGAGGGCTGCAACACACATCACTTCACCAGCCTCCTGGACATCATCGAACGGGTAAACGCAGGCGAAGACGAGACCTTGGAGGCGTTTAGTCGCTTCCAGTTCAGTCAGGTTGAAGTCTAGTTCTCCGTACAGGTGGCCAGTCGCTCTCTGGTTTGCTCCGGATCCCTGGAGGCTTCTGACCCCACAGCTGACTCTCCCATGGAGGATGTCAAGACCGCAGTGCTGGGGCTGCTGGAGATCCTGCAGGTACGTCTCTGGCAGCGATGCGTCCGTTTCTACAGAAATCTGTTATTGGTGTGGAGTTGGATCATGAAGAACTCTTATTCTGTCCTGCAACAGAGCAAACTTTACAGCCTGCCAGCCAGCCACGCCAGTCGTGTTTATGAGCTGCTCATCAGCCACCTGCAGCTCCACTACAAGAACAAGTACTGCTCAGCTGTCGCTTCTGCTGTTCGGCTGCAGGTAAAAACCAATCAATTTTCTGTTCACATTTCATCTCTGCTCAGCTCCGCCCTGCATTATTTCTTTTTTTTCTTTTCAACTTGTTTGTTCAGGTGTTTGACTTCTTCCTGATGATGCGTGCCGACTCTCTGCACCGCGTCGGGGTGCCCAACAAGGACGGAGCGATGAGGTTCAGCCCTTACTGCTACTGTGACGCCGGGTAAAAAACGGAAACGCACACAAAAGAAGCTCATCTCGCTCGAAGCGCCTGAATGTGACGAAGCCGTTTGGTTTTTCAGGGAGCCAGAGAAGCGGGTTTGCGATAAGAAGCCGTCAGGTTCTATATCGCCCCCTGCTGGCGGTCCTGCTCCGGCCGCGGCGGCTCCTCCTGCTTCAGCAGCCTCCATCCGCTCAACCTGCCTTCCCTACGCACCTGCCTTCTGCGTCCTGCTGCAGTGCCTCAAGATGGTACACAAATAACGCGACACAGTGAAGCCGCCTGCGTGTTTTATGAGATGATGAGGACAGGAAGGATTTACTGTGAAGCAATTAGTAATCACAGGGGTTTTAGACACATTTCTAGACATAAACTAGATCAGACTTAAAGTTTAGAGTTTTTATCATGTTCCAAGGTCTGTTTTAAAAACGGATAAAATGTAATAATTCTTCAGAAATACATTGATTTTAACACGGAATTATATTGAAAAGGTTTGTTTTATCCCATATTTTTCCACTTCGTTTTACCCCCTAATATTTTGGGATTTTGAGTTGGTGACTGACTCATTACTCATAATAACTCAGAATCGCATGAGTAAATATATTTGGTTTTCTGCTCCAAACAGGTCAGCGCACACAAGACTTTAATTTGGTTTCATTTATTTGTTTCCCAGGAGACGGACTGGAAGGTGCTGAAACTTGTTCTGGACAAACTGCCTTGGATGCTGCAGTACAAAGTGCTGCTGCTCACCTCGACGTGCAGCTTGGACCAGCTCTGTTCCACGCTCTGCGCCATGGTAGCACACGTTCACGTACACACACACACACACACACACACACACACACACACACACATTAATGAGTTCCCAAAACAGCAGTCGGTGTTGAGCCACGTCGTTTCTGTCTTAAAGGTGACGGATCGTCAGATCTCAGAGCGTTTGAAAAAGATGCCTGAGGGTTTTTCCCGCACAGATGTCCAGCTGGCTGTGGTTCCCGTTCTCACAGCGATAACCTCTTACCATAGCTACCTGGACCAATCCAGACAGGTAGACATTATTAGGTTTGGAATTTAATCATTTTTAGATTTCAGATTAACACGCAACCTTCCCGGCTTTAATTTCCTTCTCCTCCTGCAGAGAGAGTTGGTTCAGTGTCTGGAGACCGGCCTCATCTATCGCTGTGCCAAGCAGTGTGTGGTGGCTCTGACGATGTGCACAGTGGAGATGCCCGACATCATGATCAAGCTTCTCCCGGCTCTGATAGTCAAACTCACCCACATCTCTGCCACCGTTGCCATGGCGTCTCCCATGCTTGAGTTTCTCTCCAGTGAGTTCCCGAAGCTGATCTGTTTAGATATAATCTGAGGCTGTACGTGTGTAATGTTTGGTGTCCTCTGTGTCTTGCAGCTCTGGTGCGCTTACCCCATCTGTACGCCAACTTTGTAGCCGAGCAGTACGTCAGCGTGTTCGCCATCTCGCTGCCCTACACTAATCCGTCCAAGTTAGTCCCGTCGCATGTTAACCTGCATTCTGTCAGCTGCACAGGCTCTCTGATTTATTTCTGTTCGCCCCCATCAGATTCAATCAATACATCGTATCCCTGGCCCATCATGTGATCGCCATGTGGTTCATACGCTGCAGACTCCCCTTCCGCAAGGACTTTGTTCAGTACATCACCAAGGTGAAAAATTTTTAATGGTTTTATTACCTTCAAATTTCTGTGGGAAAATATGAATAATGCTCATATTTCGATCGGAAACAATCTAGGTGATCGGATTGGGCCAGGTCGGGTCAAAGTTATTTGCTTGAGGGTCGGGAAGATGTTGAACAGAAGATCAAAAACGAAAGCAGTAAACTCTTAATTAAAATATGTCTGTTTTACTAATTAAAGTTAATTAGTCAGGTTGTATCGGGCTCAGGCTGGGTATAAACTCTATTTTTTATTATTTTTTGGATTTCTGTGGGACATGTGCCACGTTTAAGGTGGAAAAATCCTCAGAATAATTTGTCTTGCGCGTTTACATCACATTGTCCTGGCATTTAAACCCAGAGAGTGGTTTGAAACTCTGTTCTCAATGTTTTTGCCTCTGGACTGACTCGTGTCGGCGCATTTCAGAGTGACCCCTGCGAACGTTTCTCTGCAGGGCTTGCGCTCCAACGCCTTGCTTCCGTTTGACGACGGACACGAGCAAAGCCCCTTCCGCGCGCGGAGCACCAGCCTCAACGAGAGACCCAAAAGGTAAAGCACGTTTCCGCGCTCTGCTGACGTAGCAGCCGGCAGCACCGCACACAGCCCAATGTGGCCGACGTCAGGAGGGACGGGGGTAAATACGCTGATGTGTTTAACCGCTGTGACTCCTCTCAGGTTGCCATGGTGATCATTATTCCTTCTACATCTTCTGTTTGCGTTTTTAAAATCGATTCTGTCACAATTTGTCATGCCAAGCGATTCACAGTGGATGCTGTTTTAACGTCATCACTTGTGTGATGTTGTAGCGTTTAATTTTTTTAAATTTTTTTTTAGCTGCTAGCGTCATATAACTCGGCTGTTTTTTTTTGTATTTTGTTTCTCACTCTCTACTTTACAATCATACAAACACCAGGATGAGATAAGAGAAGAGCTAAAATTTTTTCCTCTTTCTCTATCATTTCACTGGTGTTTATGATGAGAAACGCATTCTGTGTCCATGATGGGAACTCTGAGTTGTAAGCAGCCGTTCTTTGAGTAAGTTGTTTCTTTTTCGTTTTGCAGTTGAAGCAACTAAAAGAAACAAACAGTACACACATGGATATTGTCTTGGATGAAGTCTGTCCAGCTGAAATTGAATGACTCAAAACATTAAGAGCTGTAATTTTAGAACTATATTGTAAAATAAAAGCAGAAAAGTTATATTAGATATACTGTTTTATGGACTGGATCTTCATGTCACTAGAAAACTCAGAAAACACCATTGGCTGTTAGTTTTGCTCCCACCTGAACAGCATTTTAAAAAAAACAACATATTCACTACACGACTGTTGATTTTTCTTGCCTGAAAGTAACTGGAGCTAATTGGCAAATATTGCTCTATTGGAATATATATATATATATATATATATATTTTTTTTTTTTCAAGAGATTAGTTTGGTTTTGAACATAAAGAACTAAAGAACCTCATGGAAAATGCCAAACAAAAACGCCTCTTCCATCCTCCAAAATGCTTAACGAATGTGGTGTTTTCACTAATATTGGACTGATATCCAGTTTCAAGGGGTATTTGTAGCATTGCAGTTTGTCAAGTTGGAACCACAAACTCCTGTTTTGTTAATGTGACAGACTAACACAAAGTGGTGCATATTGGTGAAGTGGAAGCGAACGCATGCATTGTTTTCATCGCAGATAAAAACCTTGAAAGTGTGGTGTTCATTTTCATCTGATACCACTAGATAAAATTCAGTGCAACCCGATGTCCGGTCTTTGATTTTTTTTTTTTAGATCAAAACGTACTGATTTGGTGTAAAAGCCACTGAATGTCTGTGGTCCTTGGTATCAAACTGAATTGGTGGTAATTTATTTACCATTTTTGTCGAGGGCCTCTGGCTGCAGTTTGGACGTTTGGTGTTTGATATAAAATGTCTGTGGTTGCAAAATGACAAAATATGACAAATGCAACTGGATTGAGAACCTCTGCTAGGTTCTCTTTGTGGTTCCTCTACTAATATTACACCAATAATCAATATTATCTCCAGTAGCTCACACATGGCATCATCATCCTTGTGCTTTTAATGTCTGCTGCAGGATTGGTGCTCAGCAGGTCATTACGTTCATTCATTCTATGTTGGTTTATTTTCAAGATTTTTCTTTTATTTTTTTTAATCCAAAGCTTTTCTCGTATTCTTTAATATTTGACCTGCTTTTCTCCAATCCACAACTTTAGTCCAGTGGTTTGATTTTGGTCAATTTTGGATGTTTTGCTTACTATTTTGCAAAGCTTGTGCTTTAGTCCTGTCATGGCCCAATCCTGCCACAATCCAGTAAACGCGTGTTTACTTCAGTCTTATGGATGTGATCATTTAAGAAAATGGAGATAATTATTTAGAACAAATCCAGATATTTAGACTATTGTCAATTTATTAAATACGGAATATTAAAAAAAAACAGTTTGTGTGTTAAAATCATGTGTTTTTGTAGTAAAAATATTTTTGTACTTTAGTTCATGAAATGACAGACCAATGGCCTTTAGCAGGCTTTGCCCCGCCCCCTGACTTTGACAGGTAGAGTACAGATAAACACTTAAACTTGAGCATTTTGATTAAATTTAAATAATTTTATTTTAATTATTAGATATTATTAGTGTATTAAATGCAGAACATAAATAACATCTATAACATTTATTTGTGTTTTATCAGAACACAAATAAATATTTTCTGTGTTATCAGAAATGTGTTATGTGTTAAAATGTGAATATTTTAACATACTTCAGCATTTATTTAGCAACTTATTTATTTATGGATTGTGGCACTTTTGGTCCTCCATATGACCCACCCCTACTTCTATAATTCTGTGACATTAGTCGTTTCCGTCACTTTGAACCTGCTGAAATGTGCATTTTGTTGCTCTCCTGAATACTTCCTGTGTATTTTTTGATTTCTGAGTAGCAGAGGCTGTTTGACCCTCTGCTTTGTAGCTGGTGTGTTTTTTATTTTTTGGTTTTACCCTTTCTGAAATCCTCTTTTCTTTCTCCTGTTATCTGACTCATGTTGTTCACTGCTGTTAATTTTCACCTTATGTTTGTTTTTTGTTTCTTTATTTGACCCCTCCTCCTCCTCCTCTGCTGCCTCCTGCGATTGGGTGCTGCGTTGTGGTTGTGGTTTTGGGGGTGGTTGTGTCATCCTGGATCCTCCCCTCCCACATTGCTCCTGGCCCCGCCCCTCCTCTGATGTCTGTGCTCTGTGCCCCGCCCTCCTCCCCTCATCCTGCGTGGCGTTCGCCCCCTCCCCCGTCAACTGCTCGTGTCGCTGCGGTGCTCGGGTGATGATTCCTGCTGTCTCCTGGTGTACTTTTGAAAAACCACTCCTTCCACTATTGCTCCCAAACCACTTCCATCGTCACGACAACCCACCCCTTTACCGCCCAACGTAATGCCGACCTCGGCCCCCAGCCTGCGGGCTGGAAAAGTGGCAAAGCCGGCAGCATCTGTAGCCAATAGCAGCAGCTCTCCAGTTAAAGAGCTGAGGGACCTTTCGGCCATGGAGGCTTTCCGCTCCCGCAGCATCAGCGTCTCCGAACACGCGGTTCGCAGGTTAGAAAAGAATCTCCTTGGTAACGAAGCAAAAACAACAAAAAAACCAAAACAAAACCAACAGTAGCAGCTTAAACACTTGTTGCTTCCTCCATGGGATGGCTGATGGGGGGTCAGATGGGTCCGTCGAGGAGTCTTTGGGGGTTGTTGTAAGCAGGACCCCTAGAATGGGCGGTGCATGCTGGAGGAAGGTGTGTGTTGGCCTCTTTGATTTGTTTTCGGCTGTCTCTGCACATGTGCTGTTTTGGATTTTGTTCCTATGATTTGCTTTTGCATGCCGTGTTTGTTGAAGCCATTGGAAAACATCATTATCCACTTTGATGTTTTTGTTTTTATTTTTTGCTCTAACACAATTTTTTTTGTTTGTTTTTATTTTAATGATTTTATGATTTGTTTGCACTTTTTGATTCAGCTTTACTTTTTTCGTTGCTGGGTGAATTGCTGACTGGTTTCGATTGGCTTTAGTAGCAAATGAATGCCAAGAGGGACTGGTGCCGAGCACGTGCGTTCAAAATGGCGCCGTCTTTATTTCCCTTTGACAGCAACTATGACCCACAGCTTTGGTCTCTTTCGCTCAGGGCGGGGCGGGCACTTCTGCTTCCTCTGCCAATGATGGGCACAACAGCTTTCTTTGCCTGCTTGACATGTTTTTGGTTTCATTTGGCTTCACTATGACCATGGCAATCTATTAGGCTGGGATGATGGGGAGTAGCTTGGGCTGAGGTGAAACTCTGACTAAAACGTTCTCAATCCCTGCGCACACTCACAGATTGTATCTGCATCACTTGTGTGCCTCATTTCTGCTCATGTGTCTGAGTAAAAGGAGATCGAACGCTGCAGCTTAATGTGGTTACAGTGCTGCTACAGAGCCTTGGAAAACGTTTTCGCACCTCTTGAGCCGTTTCACCTCATAACCAGAAATATCTACATGATGCTGTGGGATTTTACATGATGGGCCAACACAAATACGAGAAAACACATCATCTCTATCACAGATATATTTCTTTGCTAAATCTGGAAATCCTTAAAGGGGCAGCGTCATGTATTTCACAGTTATGTGATGCGTTATGTTGGTCCATCACATAAAATTCCCCCCAAAAATTCTGTTTTATAAACAGAACCAGTAATAGCAGACACATTATGCAACAAAACGGCAACATGCGTAACTTTTGGTTGACGGACTGTTTAATTAGAAAACTGCAGTGTCGATCTTCTTCACCTGCTTTTATCTGTTGAAAGGCTGCAAATATATGTGTATTGTTTTCCTTTCTGAAATGTAAGTTTGTTTCATTTTGTTAAACCTGTGTCCATGTGGGCACCAACTCCAACATGACCATATTTAACACTTATCAGTTTTATTTATTTCCATTGATCATTTACTTTAAAAGCATAGAAATATTTAACTTTGACGGCTATAAATTTGGAGTGTTAAGTGGTTGTGTTTTTATAGAGTTTGTGCCCACTGCACATTCAAAAAAAAAATAAAAATTAAAGGAGAATAAATAAAGGTAAGAGAAGGAAAATATTGTAAATATGATTTAATTCACATTCCAGGGCTTGGTCTGAATGAGAGTTTTATATTTCTCCTTCTAAAAGGATAATATTTGTGACATGAAGCCATTTTAATTAAGTTTCCTACTTTTGTTCGCAGACCTTATTGTCTGGAGAGAGAAAGCAATAATAAACAAGCAAATTAGTGCATCAAGAGGCTGAAGTAAAGCTAAATTAGTTCACTTTGATGCATTCAGTTAATATTCAGTTGTCTCTGCCCATCTATTATTTGTAGCTTTATTTCTTTTTTAGGTTTTTCTGTCTTTGTGATTTGGATTTCAAACAGTCTTGAATTATTCCCTCCTGTCAACAACAGAGGCGTCTCGGTCCACCTGAAGTGTGGCTCTGAAACGGTCGTTACGACCACAGACTGTCTAAATTGGACTGGACACAGATGGAGATTTGACTCACTCTTTGCTGTTCCTTTCTGTCTGATTTGAGTCAAAAATATATCATTAAATTAGTCCCTTCAGCAGAGCTGCCTGCATAAAACTAACCAAACAAAAAATATCCTCGGCGCTCATTCAGACCAAGCTGCAGCCTTTGTCTGTGTTTTGTGCGCTTATCACTTTGTATGCATGTCTAAGCGTGCATATAAACGCTCGTTTTGCATGTGGTGTAGGTGGAAACGTGATTACCGGTGTGTTGCCTCTGCGTTTTTTTTAAATTCCTATTTAATTCCTGTTGTCTCGGATCATGCACGCCTACGTTCACTGACATTGCATGCTTTTCTCTTGCTCCCCTGCTGTTTAGCAATTTCTCATTTGTTCCCCTCCCCAATCTTTTAGGATGCACACTTCTACCACGACCTGCAGTCTGGGCTCTGCTGATGAAAATGCAGTGACTCAGGCCGATGAGGGACTCAAGACCGTCCACCTGGAGCTCACGGAGACGTGTCTGGACATGATGGCGCGATACGTATTCTCAAACTTCTCTGCTCTGCCAAAGAGGTTTGTGGAGGCCTGTTTGTCATTGTGTTTGGATGCGTCTCTCTCTAAACCAGATGTTTAAATGGCTCGTCACCAGTCGGGACCAAACGGGCTGGAAATGGTCAAGATTTTGGCCACCGGTTGATTTCTCTCGCAGTTTCAGTATTTCTGCTGGATTGTTGTATTTGTGGAGTAAAACAAAGACCTGCTGTCGCCTCAGGTCTCCGATCGCTGAGTTTCTGTTAGCCGGAGGTCGCAGCATGACCTGGTTGGTGGGCAACAAGCTTGTCACCATCACAACGAGCGGCGGTGTCAGAACGCAAGCGTTGCTGGGAATGGATATGTCAGAGCGTCTGGGAGGCGGCGGAGGAGAAATGACCAGGTGCTGCTAGCTTTGTTGTTTTTTTCACCTATCTGACAACCTTGCATGTACTTCTTATCAAGTAGCAAAATTTCCTCTTAGCTGTTTGTCTTTAAGAAAAAACACATTTACTCCATTTACAGACAGTTTTATAGACAGTCTGAATTTCCTAAAGGCAAAGATTTTTTTTCATTTTTTCTTTCTTCTACTACTTCGCTCGATCTGCGAGGATCTCTGAACTTCCTTTGCTCCGTTGCGTTTGCAGGTCAGATCCGTCTCTTCACACCCGAATGACTAAAGAGGCTCCGGCCAAACTGGAGTCGCAGTCCAGTCAGCAGCAGAGCAGAACAACTCGGACTCGTGTCCGCTCCAGGTCAGGTGAGACTTGCTCGGTTTTGCAGACGATCGCCAGCTGTAGAGCTCCTGAAATCAGGTAGCTTTCATTTCCTCCTGGACGTGTCACTCTGTCCATGTGGTTGTTTCCTGACTTTCTCTGTGTTGTTTTTATTCTTATTCTCTAAATTGCTGGTCTGCGTTCTTTTTCTTCCTCTTTTCGGCGTAAATGTCTCATCCGAGCATCTTTTTGTCTGCAGTTCGGTCTGAAGGACGTCTGTCTTTGTGATTAAAGAGACTCCCCTCGTTCTGCAGGTGGCCACGCTCTGCGTGCCGGTCCTATTCCGAGTCTCAGTCCTCTGGTTTCCCCCTCTGAGGGAGAGTTGGCCTCTCCACTGTCTCCTTCCTCTGGCCCCAGCCTGGACGGCGTCGGTCCTCCCTCCTCCACAGCTGCCACTCTGTCTGCCCCCCCTCCGCTCAAAGACAACCCCAGCCTCGCCGAGTTTGTTCCAATGCTCACTCAAGGCTGGGCAGAGATCTTCATACGGAGACCCTCAGGTACATCATCCCGGGGCTAAGCCCTTCCTGTTTTTTTTTGTTTTTTTTAAATCCACTATTACAACCTGATTCAACGGCACAGTTGTGTCTCCCTGGCGCGCCATCACCTCAGGTAACACCAGCTGGCTGATGTGTCTGGAGAACCCACCCAGCCCCTTCTCTTCTGAGCTGGGCAACTTGCCGCTGCAGGAGCTCTCCACCGTCCTGATGGCGATGGAGGGAGTGAAGGAGCCTCCTACTCAGACAGCCAGCGCTCCAGCCAGCACGGCCGCCCCAGCGCCAACGTCCGCCTCCGAACCGCTCACTCAAACACACAGCAGCGCCGGAGGAAAGGCCAACCTGTTTCAGCGCTCCAGCACCGGTGAGTTTCAGGATAAGGAGTCTTGGCGGACATGTTTGGGGTTGTAACGAAATCTCATAATATTAAAACGTCACAATGTGTCTCGCTGAAGTGACTAGCATGGCCTCGTCTGATGAAGATGCTCCAGCTGTTAAATAATTTGTTTGGGTTTCCAGTAGGAACGATAAACAGTGACAGAATAAAACAATTGTGGAGGAGACAGAATAAAACTGTGTGCACTGCATCATTATTTAATTTAATAATGTACGTTGATATTTAAATTAACAAATAACTAAAACACAAGAATGAAAGAGAACGCAGAGCATGCACATTGCTCTTTGATTGTTTTTGTTCAAAGTGGCAGACATTACAAATGGCTGTAATGTCTGCCATGGTGTCAGACTACCTGGCTTCATGTACTGAGATAGAGAGTGAAAACAGTCACGGTGAGCGCCTTCTGTTTGGTTACTTCTTGCTTGTTGCTCCTTGGCCCTGACGGTGTTATTTACCGTCAGGGCATTGCCTCAATTGCTATGTTTAATGGTGCCGACAGTGGTGGTTTCTTACATGAGCAATATGGGCAAATGCCCAGGGCGTTATGTTTTTAGGGATGGCACGAGACCATCACACATTTTAGCACATAAATGAAATATTTAATATTGGTAAAATGTATTAAGTATTTAATATCTAGGTGTTCTTACGGGAATATGGATCTTTCAGATTATTTTGAGAAGCAATTTCGATCATATTTTACATTTTATTGTGTCATGTAGCTGTAGCTGGTCTTGGTCTTGACTTGGTCTCGGGTTAGGTGGTCTTGAACACAACACTGGCTCTAGCTTCACGTGGTTCACATTCTCTAAAATCCTGTTGAGCACCGTTTACCATCCAGTTTTTAATCTGTTAACATTTAGTAACATTAACAGTTCATTTTGTGTCAGACCAGCCAAAATATTGGGTATGTGTGACAGATGGAGCACAGAATCTTTAATACAAAATTTAAAATGCATAGTGCATTGTTTTCAATCCGCTGTGAGTTAAACCATATTTTCTCAGTAGGGTTTAGCTCTGGGATTTGACTAGGCCTTTCTGACACACATCCTGTACTTTAAACCAGTGGTGTACAAACTTTTTGCCACACAGACCAAAATCTTCAAATTGAAAGAAGTCTGGGAATAGAACAATATTTATCTCCTTTTAAAAACTAAACACATATTCTCTGTCCATTCCTGTAATTTTAACAATAAACCAAACAGCCAATATTTGAATCAAAGTAATAGTCATATTTTTTCTATTAACAAGATACAAAGTCATTGTAGATCTCAAACATTTCTTTTCTAAAAAAAAAAAAAAAGGTTAGAATTGATTGAAAATCTCACCGTTGAAGTTTTGAATAAAATCTGTATTGTCTGTGGACAAATTGTGGGAAGGTTTAACTTCTATAGATGCCAAGTGTGTCTGCATCCCAGTAAGTAATTATGTCCTTCAAAGCTCTGCGCTCAGTGCCGACTTACCCATCACTGCTTAGTCTCATTGGATCGGTTCCCAAATGACCAGCTGGTAAGAAAACGGACTAATCCTTTTAATCTTTTTAATTCTGTAATGTTTTTTTGCAGCATTTTTGTTCTTTTTTTTATTCTGGACTTCATTTTTGAATTTATTTTGTCTTTACTCTTTATTTACTCCCATTATCACATCTTGTTTTTTCACTCTTTTTTCCCCCCTCCTTTTTCCTGATTCTTCATCATGGTGGAAATGCTGGTTTGTGATTGGCTGTGGTGTGTTTTGTGACTCGATCTGCCCCCGTTTCCCCCCCCAACCCCCCCGTTCGTCCCGCCTGCAGTGGGCGGCTCGCTCTGGTCTCTGGGTTTGGCCAGTGGCCCCCCAGGACCTCCGGCTCCTGGCAGGTTGCACAGGAGCATTTCCTGGGCAGGTACCGTCATCATGTGTGACCCCACTCCTCTTCCTCCCCCCCTGCTTTCCAGAAAACCCCTGCGGTGGTATATTTCTCCTCACTTGTACAAAACGGTGGTTCTTTCAGACACAACACAGAGACACTTTTGAGTCACTCTGGAAAATTTGAACTGAAATATTGAACAGATGAGCCAAAAATATGTAACATCTGAATCCATTTAGGAAACACGTTAACTTTTAAAACAGTAAGGGGAATGGGTAATGAATATCTTGCAACGTTTTCTTTTTTTCCACTTACAGAGTAAAGATTACGAGAATAAAGTGATACGAAATGAAAGTCTTAATAGTATGAAAATGAAGTCGTATTATTTTGTGAATACATCTGTAATGTTACCAGAATAAAGTTGTGGAAAACACGTCGGCATCAGCTTATAATCAGGAGCAGGAAACGGCCTGCTGCTGCTATTATGACTTTATTTTCACATTACTGCGACGATTCTGGTAATCTTACAACTTGTAATGTTGACTTTGTGTTATTTTGATTTTTATTCTCATAACAATATGACTATTTGCAATTTTTTAATTTTTCTTAGCCCTAAGGCTTTGTGGTAGAAGGCAACACTTTCCCCTGAAGTCTCCTCTGAAAACATCGGCATCTTTAGCTTTCCAAACTGGTGAAATCCTGACAGGATCTTGTAAATAATGGAGCTCAGATCTTCACAATTTTCATTAGGAACAATTATGAAATCACTAAACTATAACTTTGTACTTTTCACTCCAAGTGAAAGTACAAAGTTCCTTTAATTCGTCTTGTTAGTTTTCTAACCTGCAGACATGAAGTAAAACTCTGTTGTGTCTTACGACCGGCTGTTTTACGCTCAAACTTTGTACAAGTTGGGAACCTCAACGTCCCTGCTTTCCATGAACGTCTCTTCCTAACCCCGGAGGGAAGGTCATCTGTGACCGATGACCAAGTCGTGCCTCCTCCTGGATCAGTCAATCAGTAGCAGAGGAAAAGTGGAATTAGTGTAGTTTTTGACCCCTCCTTTGATTCTTTTTTTTCTCTCTTCTCTTTCCTTCCCAATGCCTAACTCTCAAATTTCTGAAATATACCCCCAGGCAACTTCTGTTAACAGGAAAGCCCAGATCTCACTAGGCACTTCTTTGCTCTACTGGGAAGCCAGTGAAGCAGGGAAGCGGCCAAAGTTGCATGAATCTGAATGATAATGGAGTAGGCGAGCGTGTGATGAATAGAAACAACCTGCCGAACTGATCTGAGCTCCTCAGCACTTCTGTGTGTGATTCTCTGTAGGTTGTGACCACCTCCACGGGCCTGAGCCTGCTGATTGATGTTCAAATGTGTTTGATTCCGTTTCCATGTCAGAATGAATAATTTGCCTCTAAAATCTTCAGAGAGACTGTGTCAATAATAACTACTGACAGCTGCTGAAATATTTACTCCTTCACTCTTACAGCAGTACGTGTCTGTGTGACTAACCTGGATGTAGCTCGGAGTGAACTGTTTGACGCGTCTCTCCCGTCTGTAACGACCGATGTGTCCTGCTGCAGACTCCGTGGTGGTTCCGGAGGAGGGTTCAGGGGTCGCGGCAGAGAACGCCCCCCTCGAGTGGGTGGAGGGTGAAGAGTTTGAGCCGATTCCCTCCGAGCCCATATTCATGTCTGACAAGGCGCCGCTACCCGGACCGCTCAGCAGGGTGAGTCGAACCGGCTGTGGCCGAAACGAACCCAAGGAAGCCGATTCTGACGAGAACCGATGGTTCCTGCAGGAATTTGTTTCTCGAGGGTTCGATGTGATAAACGGGCTGCTTTTGTGTTTTGCTTATGACTGCAGCGAAGAACAAAAACAGTTTATTTTCACCCACTCGTGTTCATGCTTAATGGAGTATGGGGGCCGTTTTAAAAGGACAGAATGAGGAAAGTGGTGAGAGCAAATGCTTTTTATTAGATTTATTCACATTTGCGTTTATTTGCAGGCCTGCCAGGATAACATGTTTTGCTGAGCAGTAAATGACCCTGCAATTCATTTTCTTTTTGGAGGCAACTTTCAAGTAATGTATTAATGCAAGTAGTATCCTCTCTAAGATCAATAAACTTTAAATTGAATCCCTTAAATAAATTAAGTTTATTAAATAAACATAAATTCACACTCAAATGTATGAGTTTATGAAAATGTTCAGCAAGAGGCTGTCACCAAGATTAATTTAAAGTTTTTTTTATGCTTGACCTTTTTATTCTACGTCACTAAATGATGATGGAAAACACTGTTGGAGACATTATTTAAAAAAAAAACAAAACAGGATTGTCGTATTTGTTTTATTGTAAATGTGTTGGGGTCTTTTTATAATTTGGGACAGAAAAAAAACATGTTTGGTAGATTATAAATAATATTTTTGTTGCACCCTGATGCATGCTGGGATCATCTGGTTTGGTTATTATGCCATAAATCAACTTGATTCCTCTTGGAACTAAATTGGATATATTCTTTATTACTTTCTGTAAGTAATAAAATCTTGTTTTTTTATTTTATTTTATTTATTTATTTATTTTTATTTTTTTACAATTTTACGAGTTAATCTGCTAGAATATGCTGAAGGAATAATGCTGTCTGTCCCTTCTGCCTGACTTTCAGTCCTCCTCCACCTCCAGTCAGGATGATGAGAAATCCACTCTGGAGGAGGTGAGCGAAGGAGCGATTCCCATCGACCAGCCCAGCGTCGGCCCCTCCACCCCGGGCAGCCAGGGCCCCGAGCTTCCTTTTCAGAGCCACTCTCAGTCCCAGGGTCACGGACTGAACAAGTCGAGCTCGTCGCCGGAGCTGCAGACGCTGCCAGAGGCCTTCACCAAAGCAGCGCTGGAGTCTGAGAAAAGCCAGGGCGATGCCGCTCGGCCCAGGGCGCCCTCAGATGGCAAGCCTCAGACACTGCAGCAGCCCTGCCCGGACAAGGACAAAGCAGAGGGGAGCACTGGGGCGGACTTCAACGGCCCAGGAGGTCCGGTCCAGGGCGGCGAGGGCTCCGGCTTGCCGTCTCAGAGCGGAGGAGCTGCCATGAAGTTGGCTTTTCCGGCAGCGCCAGCTCTGCCTGGACCCATCTCCCCCGGCGGAGGCCACCGACCCCGAGGTCACACCATCTCCGTCTCTGCCCCGTCCTCCAGGAGAGAGAGGAAGACCGAGAGGGACTCATATCACGGCCGACCCGGACCCAGCAACGCAGAGAAGATCTCCGGACTGAGTCCCAGGTAGTCGGGGCAGATTGTTAAAGGCAGGACTGGACCTGGGCTTAAATCCACTGTTAATGGACAGATGGGGGGGAAAAACCCAAAGACCTGAACTTGATCTGCATTTTCTGCAGTAGGAGTTGTGCTAAATCTCTACTCAGGTTTTAAGTTTATTTTTTTGAAGATTACATTTAGAGATTTACATTTCCAATTCATGAGGGATTCTCTGGAGCCCCGTTGAGTAGTCAGTGTCTTCCCTGCACCTGACTGATCAAATGTGAAGGTGGCTTCACTTGTAGGCTGAACAAATCAATCCATCTTAGGAGCAAAAAGTTTTATATCTAAAATCTAAATTTAGTCAGAATACCACTGTAAAATAATTTCTAAAATAATATTAAATAATAGCGGCTATCCAGATTTATTTGCTTTTAAAAGCTTCATTTATGTTTACCTCTTTAGAATTTTTTTTTTATTTGAAGATTCTCATTCCAGGATCATTTCTTGAAACACTTTTTTTTCTTTTTAGCTTTGTCTTCCTTCAGCTATATCACTCTCCTTTCTTTGGGAATGAAGCCAATAAGCCGCTGCTGCTGCCCAAAACTCAGGTAAGCCGCCTCTTCCCCATGCCGGTCCGATCCGATCCAGCCAATGAAAACGAAGCGCTGCCGCATAAACGGTCAAAAGAAAGCAAACTCTCTTCCAGTTTCTAGGAACATATTGAAAATGATCTGGTCTTCATGATGTGTGGAAATGATTGAAATGTAACCACAAGTGCACGAGACACAGAACTGGTTCCATACTGGTATTTACATGTATAAAAAAAATAAGTCAAAAATTAAGTAAATCCTTTCATTCAACTGCTTGTATTGATTTCATGACCTGGTAAAGATTGGATCATTCTCTATGTCTGGAAATGTAAGATTTTACATTCTATAAATGATGCAGAATTACTGCAAAAGTGTGATAATTTGTCTCAGAAATGTAAATACCTGACGAACGCCATTAACCCTTCGTTGTCCGCTGTGCGTCCGTCCTGTCTCCCCGGCTGCAGGTGATCGATCGGGCTGTGAAGGTTCTGGACCAGATGCCTCCTTACGACACCCATAAGATTGGAGTCGTGTTTGTTGGAGTTGGCCAGGTGGGAACACACCTCTCATTACATCATACGCAGCTGTGAAAAGCGATTTGGGGAGACCAGCAGCAATTAAAAACACCTGGTGTAACTGTGCACCTACTGAGCTTATCACACCGAGTGCTTTCAGGGCAGCGCTGCTGCTGAGAGCATAAATGAAGGCTTAATGCAGGAATTTGATTTGTAAAGCATTTTTATTACAACTGAAGGTAATAGTTTCTTGATCATGTTATAAAATGGCTCCATGTGTCTGGAAAACGCACAACACCGCCCCTTTAAGGAAATGTGGAACAGTAATTACCCCTCGTAACAGGTTCATAATGCATAATGTTTAAAACCTTTCAGACTACTTCATGTTGTCAGATTCTGTTCTTCATTACTTGAAAACTGCAGATTATTTTCTCTGGTTACTTCGTCTCATATATATGTTACCATTTCTTTAATGATGCAAGACATTTAGGTGTGGCAAAATGGCAAACGCAGAAGGAGCTTGTAAGCATTTGCAAATACTTTCTCGCAGCACCGGCCACCTTCATCCTCTTCGTTCTCTCTCTTCAGGTCAACAACGAAGTCGCCATCCTGTCCAACGAATACGGGTCGAACCGCTACGCCGCCTTCCTCACCGGCCTCGGCAAACTGATCCACCTGAAGGACTGCGACCCCGACCAGATCTTCCTGGGCGGGCTCGACCAGTACGGCGACGACGGAGAGTTCACCTACTGTTGGCACGACGACATCATGCAGGGTGCGTGCACTCGCGTCACAACGCCGGCTATTTCCACGGCGGCTGGCGGTTAAGTTTTAAACGAAACCGTGTGTCCACAGCCATCTTCCACATAGCCACGCTGATGCCGAACAGAGAGAGCGACAAGGGCTGCTGCAACAAGAAGCGACACATCGGCAACGACTTCGTCATGGTGGTCTATAACGACTCGGGGGAAGATTACAAACTGGGCACCATAAAGGTAAATGTGCGAACTCATTCGGAGAAATCGCTAGAAGGCATTTCAGCTTTCATTACAAAGTACGTTTCTCTCCGTTTCAGGGTCAATTTAATTTCGTCGAAGTCGTTATTAAGCCACTGGACTATGAATGTAATCTCGTGTCCCTGCAGTGTCGGAAAGGTGAGAGTTGATTGCTGCCATGTTTTGCTCCTCGTCATCATCGATGTGACTCATTTTATTCTACATTTTCAGACCTGGAGGGCCTGGTTGATACCACCGTTGCAAAAATCGTATCTGACCGCAACCTGCCACTCTTAGTTCGACAGATGGCTCTGCATGCAAATGTGAGTCTGATCTGCAGAGTCTTGTGAAAATATTCACCTCTGTTGAAGTTTTTCCACGTTTTGTCAAGTTTCACCCAGAAACCTCACTGCTTCTCATTTGTTTTTCTATCATAGACCAACTCAAATTAGTATAATTGTGAAGCAGAAGGAAAATGATAGTTTTAGACTTCACATCAGTCTCCTTCGCTTGTATTCGTGTTTCTCGATCTTCGTGATGATGTTTGTTCACTAATGTTCTCTAACAAACCTCTGATTATTTGGATTCATACCGAGATGGAATGAATCCAGTCAGACTGACGGTTTATTAATTAGGTGGAGTTTGAAGGCGTTACATTAGGAGATTAAATATTTATGCATTACACACTTTCCATAAAAGTTTCAAAGTCATGTTTTCTTTCTCTTTTCTGCTACTTTATCATATAAATATCCCAATAAAATAAATGGAGGTTTGTGAAATTGACATTAGAAAATATGAAATACTTTCAGGTGGTAAAAAGCACAGAAGCACTAAACCAACATTGAAGGAAAAAAAAAAAAAAACTTGTGCACACTATGTAGATTTTTTTTGTTTTTATCTATTCTGTGAAAAGACTCTTCACATTCAGTTTCTTCCCTAAACTCCCCCAGAATAAATCTTTGTTTCCTGTGTCTAGATGGCTTCTTTGGTGCATCAGTACAGAGCGAATCCCTCGGATGCTTATGCTTCCAAGTGGCTTGCCAGATTACGACACATAAAGAGGATCAGGACCAGAGTGAGTTTAAAAACTAGAGAACTGAAACGTTTTCCACTTAACGTTTGCCAGTCTGAATTTAAACCGTCTTTTCCCAACTCTGTGCCGCGCCTCAGGCTCAAGAAGACATCCAGTCCCGTTCGACTCCGGGAATCTCACTGACCCAAGGACACACTCAGCAGAATAAAGCATTTCAACAAGGAGCTTCAGCTCCGACTCCCGAAATGTCGGGACAGAGAAAAAGACTTGTTTCGACGGTGGATGACTTTACTGATTTTGTTTGACTTTGTTTGCAGGGGTGACTTTGTTTGGCAGACTGAACACACACGCACACACGCACACGCACACTCTTTCTCACACACACAGAAACACAGACTGGTTGTGTTTGTGTCAACTACTGTATGAATTAAAGTGATAATTTAAAAAAAAAATCTGAAATCATGTGTTCCTTATGGGGTTTTTTTTAGCATGAGGAAACAAAGCCAATTTGTAGAAAACATGAGTTTTGTCTTTCAGTGATGAGGTAGTTGTAAGCTCTTTACCAAGAGTCTGAAGACAATATTTTATTTATGGCCAAATACTTGAGATGCTCAGATCTAGTTTTTTTTACTCTGGGGCATCTTACCCAGTCCTGATGTTTTTCTTTCAGTATCTCCTGGTAAAAATATTTTCTGAGCAGGAATGCTTTTTGAACATTTAGTGTTATTTCTGGTCATTTCGCTTCCTCCTCTTGTGCCTTTTGTAGTTTTATCAGTTGGAGATTTCATATCAACATCCTTGGGAGTCATATTTTGATGTAATGGCTAATTTAAAAACGAACAAAAAAACCCAATAATAGTTTAAATACAACTAAATGTGGTTTCATAACTACTGATGGATTTTATGCAGCATGAAAATCCATCAGAAGATTAAGTTGACTCAAATGGGGATCAGGTGTAATAGAAAATGTTCAGTTATCCAAAATAAGTTTAATACTTTTTTTTTTTTTTTTTTTTTTTTAAAAAAAAAAAAAATGGGGTAAAAA
>NW_015115490.1:58418-63157 GCF_001443285.1 Poecilia latipinna
GGGATCAGGTGGAAAAAAAAATGTTTATTTTTCCAAAAAAAGTTTAAAACTTTTTTTTTTTTTTTTTTTTTTTTTACAAAAGTCAGAAATCGGTTGCAAAAAATAAAATGTCATGTAATAGTGTGAGCACATTGATGCAAAAATAGTTTACAGATAGGAAGTGGAAGGTAGAGTGAAACGGCTAAATGAACCGCTGGTTTACCCGCAAAGGCACTGGTGTATTTGCTGCTGCAGTTTTTGTAGTGATGTTTAAATAAAAGATGGATTATAAAGTAGTGTGCCAGAATGAGCCTTTATTTGTATAATAAAAGAAAAACTCCACAGACCCTCAGATATCAATGAAACCAGTAATGGAGTCGCTATTCGATACTTCGAGCATAATCTTGTTTTTGGGCAGATATATTTTGTTCAGACAAATAAAACTCGCTTTCTGGACGTTACGCATTGACTCACGCTAACTCGCTATGTTGCGAGTTAGCGTGACAGAAACTTTTTCTTTTCTTTGGTACTTTTTTTTTTTGTATTTTGTGTTGAATGTATTTTGATATTCACTTTATGCCGTCCATTGGTGAGAAATCCGCACTTTCGGGCCTTTTTTTTGTCCCGTTGCCATGGTGAATCGCGTGAATCGACGTCTGCACTATAAGGGTAACTTTACTCAGATTTGAGTTAGCTAGCTCTGAGTATCACAGAGCTAAGTAGGTTTATTCAGAGTATCTACTCGGGGCTTGTTAACTCGGCTTTCTGAAACGGGCTTCCATAGGAAGTTAATTAAGCAACAGTTTTCATTCAACACATTTTGTCCCAAAAACCCAGAATTATTTAACAGCGTCCAGGGTTTAGCTGTCAAACACTTTATTCGACTTTGTCAAGTGCAAAAGCATGAGGTGCTACAACTGCATTGATACAAGGGGAGAAAGCGCAGAGAAATGCTTTTAAATTCACTTTCAAATCACAAAGCTTTATACAACAGACTGCAAAACGATACACACAGTTTAGCTTTGGCACCATGCTCTTGCACACACTACACAAAGAGAGGATAAGTGACTGCTGAACTTCCTGTGGTTTCTACTAAACCGTCAAACACTGAATGACTTAAACGTTTTGGCTGTTGTGCATCATTTAGACCAGAAAAATGTAAAACTTTGGAGATTGCAACACCAGTGCTTGACATTTGTGTGTGCCACTGTGCACAAATAATACAGATACTCAAAAAGCGGAAATATATACATCCCAAATAGGCCCAAATATATACACAAATTATACACAGTGAGAAGGGGTGTCTTTTAATGCTGGAAGAAGTAAAAAAAAAAAACAATAAAAATCTGTTGGAAAATCTAAACATTCATGCTCTTTTACAATGAGGCCAACACAATGCAGTACCACTCCGTCAGTATTTATATAACAAATACCAGTATGGGATTATATTTTAATAACTGGAACCTTCTGCTTGGATTTGGCTCCAGCTGTGACAGAGAGAGAGAGAGAGGACGGGTTCCCTGAGTTTTGCCCACTGGACACAGGAAGTGCGTGTGTTGATACGACAAAATTATAACAAATCAAACAGCTGGCGAACGAACAAACAAGCCACTGCTTTAACAACACGGTGGAAATACTTACCGAAATGTCCCTTTAACGTAAATGTACTCATAACCTGAAACGTGATTAATTAAATATGGTGTTCAACATCATCTACGTTAAAGAGTAAAGTGCAAGTACAAAAAAAAAAAAACAAAACAAAAAAAAAAACGAATGAATGTATGATTAGATTGAATCAAAAATGCATAAATGATTTAAAAGCTTTGGCAGCGCATCTGGTTAAGTAATTAAGTACAGTATGAGTGAAGCTTTCTGTTTTTTGGTATAGATACCAAGCTTATTACTTTATGCCACATCACATTTAAAATGACCTACAATTTTAAAAAAAGTGCTTTAAATTCGATTCCATATTAAACACAACAACAAACAGGAAATATAATCAGAATGGGAGTCAGTATAGCTTTATAATTGGTGAACTTCTGTCATGTTTAGCTGAAACCGCCCATATAACCGTCTTCATTTCCATCCTTTAGTCCCTTATTCTGTCAGCACTTACTATGACTCTTCTTCAGAACTCTGCCTTAGCTTTCTGTCGCTTCTTCTGGTTCCGATCTCCCTTCTCTCACATGAACAGTGCTGGTCATATTTATTGAGGAAAGAATGTGTGAAAAGCCTTCGAGTAAATCATCTGGTATTACTGATCTGCTGATGGCTTTTAAGTTTAAATATATTTTTAAAGTGCTACTTTTGTGGTTTGAGCACACAGGAGAATTTTCTGAGATGTTATGTGAAAACATCTCGTACTTTTTAACGTTTGAAAAACCTGTTTCCACCATTGCCTGGGCGCCGCAGCTAGAACCGGTGAAGGACGTGATCGCAACTTCCTCCTTCACAAAATGTAAACAAAAAAGGGAGACTTTAGCAGTTGTAGGATTTCTCTCTTTGTTTTTGGCAAAAGTCCTAGAGCCATTTCTGCCGCTAGCGATAGACTCTCACATTTGTTTTGGTTGTATTTACCCAGAATGCCCTGCGCTATAATCCACTACCTGCTTTTGGAGTTCATGTGAACAGAAATGCCGAGGTTTTAACTAGACTGCTTGAAGTTTAATTCTTTATTTCGTCTGTGCTGCTTTCATCCTTTTCGATAGAAACAGTTTGTTCTTTATACTAGTCTTTCAGTTTTTCTTTTCTACCAAAGATAGTTCTGTTATAAAAAAATCAACAAAAAAAATCACTATTTCTGTGCATATATTTTCCTCACCGAATCAATGCTCTCAAATTAAAGGCTAGGATATTACTCTGCTGTGCTAAAACATTAATAAAGCTGTAAGACTTTTGCACATGTTTACCTCTACATATGGCCGGCACTGTATCATCAGCACCCTCAAGAAGTGACAGCTGAAATCTCAACAGCGTCACACACGTGCACGCCTCTCCTCGTACCTCGTAGGGCCGGTCGCATAAGGCACATTTCCACCTACTGATATGTAACTACAGTGTTATATACATGCGTGTACGATGTGCGTTCCTGTAGGAATCTTTGGTTCCAGGATACATGGCTTGAACCGACACCCGTGGTGTCCAAACTGCTGAATTTAACAAAATAAAGGCAAACAAAAATATACAGAGAAGTGTGGCTGTACAGTCTGGTGAGCACCTTCCTGTGCTCCTGTCACAGCGCCGTGAGACCTCCAGGATCACATGGCGACGGGGAAAGGGTGAGGGGGGTTTCGGAGAACTAAACACAAGTATCTCTTGGTTTCACTGTTTTAATCGGTCGGCTTAGGTAGCATCCAGTGACCTGCACCATGCTTTGAGAGCGAGCCAAGACCCAACTCTCCCGCTTCTGATTACCCTACATTTTTTTCAAACAACTGGCTCAATTGTTCCGCCTTTACGTAACTTTCTCATCTCTTTGCAAAACCCCCCCTCGGTTTCTCTTCTCTGTCTCAGGGTTTAAAGAGGTGCGTCTGGGGAAAAAACCGGCTGTCCTCGTTCTCCTCTCGTCCTTAACCCAGCGTTTTCCTCCTGCGTTCTCCTTCTCCTCCTCTAGTTCCCACCCCTAAGGGTTTTGGGGACGACCTGTTAAGTGGGGTGCACCTTGTTTTTCAGCGGCGGGGGTTTCCGTTTCCTCTTTCGTGTGGGGATGGTGGTGGTGTGAGCCGGGTGGTTGAACAGACTCGAGGAGGGGAGGGTCTCTCTGTCCGTCTGCGGGTCTCGGGTAACAATGGGCGTGGGGCCTCGGGCGGTCGGCAGGGAGGGAGTGGGTGCTCGGGGGTATGAGGGAGCGGAGGGAGTTTTGGAGAGCGGGTTGTGGAGAGAGGAAGTGCTCGTTGGGGTGGGGTCGGCGGCAGGTTTATCGGTGACTGATGATTGAGAGATGTGGGGTTGCGCGGAGGCCAACGTAGGTCTGGGCTTTGAAAAGGGAATCGGCGTGGCGACCGGAGTCTTTTTGGTTGCAGACTCTCTAGGGAGTTCAGTCTTTTTCTCCTTCCTGCCCATGGTCTGCTTCTCTTTTCCCGTCTTTCGTTCTTTCACGTCCTTGTCGTCTCCCTTCCCTCTCTGCTTGCTCTCCCCTCTCCGGTCATGAGCGTCCTCTCCTCTTTCTCTCCTGCTGCGCCTCCTTTTTCGCTGAGCCCGCTCCAGCCTGCACTCGATGTGGTAAACGTCGTCTGTCGCCATGTTGACTCGGTCCAGCTGCTGCAGGAGAGCGTCCAGGATTGGGAGCAGCCTCCTCAGGGAGGCCTCCGTCTCTGCCCTCTCCCTCCAGCTCGAGCCCCCTACCACCACTCCCGGGCCGTGCCCCAGACCCAAACCCAGACCAAGGCCGAGGCCGACCCCAGGCGCCTCCGTCAGGCTGCAGGGGCTCGAGGAGGCTGGACGCCACGAGGCCTCTGAGCCGGCATCGATGCTGTCCGGCGTGGGCGGGGAGTCCGGGCTGTCCAGCGGGGGCAGACACAGGGACTTGCAGTCGCTGGTGGAGGACGAGCGGGACGGCGGGAGCTCCATGCCTTCGAAACGGACTTTGTGACGAAACTGTGAGGGGAAAGGAAGAGTCATCAGGCTGAATATTTGTTAGATCTGGTTTGTGCATTTTTTCCTTCTTAAACTCTTGCCAAATACAATCAAACTCAAAAGTTTGGGGTCACCCCAAAAACATTAGTTTTTTTTACAAAAAAAAAAAAAAAAAAAAAAAAAAA
>NW_015115490.1:66394-75129 GCF_001443285.1 Poecilia latipinna
TTTCCAAAAAAAAAAAAAACCAAAAATTTTGGGGCCCCCCAAAAAAATTTTTTTTTTTTTAAAAAAAAAAAAAAAAAAAAAAAAAAAAATTGATCAAATGAACTGCTCCTGTTCTGTTAGAGACTGTTTCCGATGTTCTTTGAAGGAGGTGGTGCACATCGTGGTATGAGAGCTTCTCTTTCTTGACAAGTTATCTTATGGAATAGCTTTCATTTCTCAGAACAAGATTAGACTGACAAGTTTACATAGAAAGATTATAGATTATAATCGAATGCACAAATGCTGATGCTCCAGATACTCAACCAGCTAAACAAAGATCGATTTTATTGCTTCTGTTGTTTAGTACAAACGTTTCCAGCTATGCTAACATCACTGAACAACCTTTTCCAAATGATCAAATAGCATTTTAGCATGGTGCATTTTGATTGGCTAACAGAATGTACGCAGTAGCGATGGTACTGTGTGGATTAATGTTTCCCAATAAAAAACAGCCTCCTCCTGCTTTTGACAGTCATTTATCACATTAATAATGCCCAGACTGTATTTTTAAATAATGTAATCTAATGTTATTTTAACTGAAGAAAATTGTGTTTTTTTATCAAAAAAAGGAGGTTTCAAAGTGAACCAAACTTTTGAGCAGTAGTGTAACTCAAATTAGACACAAGCCAAATTATTATTATATTTTTTTTATTTGGAAAAGTGCTTCACATTTTTACCCTTTTTTTTTCTCCCCAAAACTTTATTTTCAATTATACAGAATGCCGTTTACACTCTCTCAGCATTTGGAAAATACTGAACAGAGAGGGGAATGCTAAAGGAAGCTACTGTCAAAAGAACTGACATATGTATTGCACTGACTGTATTAAGTGCAATTTTTTCTAAATATAATACTTGGCCTCATTGTAAAAACAGCAAATCGTGGCTTCCTGTCAGAGTATTTGCAACAGTGAGTATGACATTTTTCCAGTATTAGTAAATTATGTCTTAGGTACTCAGAATGATGTGTTTTCCATAGAATACAGAAATGTGGGTTTAATAAAAAAAAAACAAACTTAAATGTTATCCTCTAAAAGTACTTTAAATCTGAAAAATGAGCCTCATCAGAAAGCATATTCTAATTTATCGAATTTTACTGTCGACCTTGTCTACCTCGCAAATGCACAATGAGCTGTGGACGGTGTGTCTTTGAAAATCTACCTAATCTGTTTCCTTTTCATGGGGCAAAAAAATATTTTCTAGATTGTGGTGCTAGATGCGTACTTTCCCAAATCTGTCAATCTGAATGACGTGCTCGAGAAAACACCAACAAATTCTCCATCCTGTCTCACGTTGAGGTGTGTCCTGGTCAGAAACCGGCCAAGATCCCATTAACCACAGATGTAAAACAAGAGGCTTACCTCTTTGGTCCTGCTGAGTCCCATCCACATTTTCAGTCGTCTGACAAACAGCTCCACCATCTCGTAGTCTTGGAGATCCACGGCGGGGCGGTACAGCTCTGCTCGGGCGCGCCGGTAGTTCCTCAGCAGCACAGAGACGATCAACCACAGGAAAACCAGCCGGAGGACGGCGAAGGTCGCGTGGAACGTCAGGGAGGAGATGGTGTTCGAGGGACCGGTCATCGTCGAGGCAGGGAGCCACGATAAGAGGCCCCTTCCCCCGGCTCCCAGCAACGACAGACAGGCGGCGCTCACGCTGCCGTAGCTGTCCAGCACAGAGTGGAAGAGCTGCAGGGGGAGTCAAAACAATCCAAAATAAATGTTACGCAAAAGTTAAAAGCTGCATCAGAAGATGAGCAAATCATGGGCGAGGGGATATCTGACCAGGTGTCCTGCATGGGAGTAAGCCAGGAGCAGCAGCAGCAGAGCCGACACCACTCCCAGGAGCTCCCAGGCCGAGCGCCGCAGAGCTCTGCCGAACACCGCCCACTCCCGGAGGAAACGCAACTGGTGCGACGCCTGAGTGCCCAACAGGGGAGGAAATACAGGATTCAATAAATATGAACAAAGGGAAAATGCTTCACATGCACTTTAGTTAATTTCCCTCATTAGAGCAACTCCAATAAGCACCAAATAAACGTTAATGGGACTCAGGTTTGATGCGTTCACTGACAGTAAATTGATTACATTTTGTTTCTGATTAGTTAATGCATCCAGCCTGATTTCTCTTTGCATCTCTGGTAAAAAAAAGAAGAAAAATCTCCAAATCTCACCAAGAACTACAGCAACGTTTACGCTTATGCAATAAAATATGGATTTATTTCCTGAATTATTACACATACGCACAGCAAACGCCAATAAGTGTTTTATAAATATCTTTTTTTAAATTTGATTTTCACCCTAAACCTTTTTGCAGCTGAATGTTGTTTTCTCTTCTCTGCCTCTCAGCGTTTCACACAATTTACTGATCCTTTTAAACAACCAAGCAACACGAGTGTTCAACATTTCATTTTTTTTTTTTCCTGCGTTACCTTCAGCACCAGAATGAACAGCAGCATGGCAGACATGACGGTGTACAGCTGACTCTGCCTGGCCAGCGGGTAGAAGTCCGTGAAGGCGTCGCGGCGTCGCTTCAGGAACAACGTCCACTGCTGCCTGGCCATGACGGAGCGGCTCAGATGGAGGCCGCACACAGACGCCGCCAGACACAGTTTGCATACGCCCAGCGCTCTCCACGACGACAACAGGTACGTGTAGCCCTCCCTGAGGAGCCCCAGGATCCCTCGCGCCAGGAAGTACAAGATGAGGCAGAGGAGGACCAACTGGAAACCGCAGACAAGACGCAGAGGTCAGAGAAGCGGAGGGAAAAGGTTTCGGTCACGTCTCGCTGCCTGAGTGAGGCGAATTTACCGTGAGAAGAAGCTGGAGGTCCAGGCCTGCGATCGGCCACAGAGTGAGGACACTGAGCTCCAGGCTGGACTGAGCGCGCTCAGAAACTGGGAACTCAAACAGAAACCTGAAAACAGCCAGCAGGTTGGTGTTGACGTTGTAGAGGGAGAACTCCACGCACACGGCTCGAGTCCTGCAAACACACACACACACATACCAGATTGACGTATTCAGCACGTTTCACTTACCGTTTTTTTTTTTTTTTTAAAAAGTGCTTGTGTCAAAAGTTTTATTACATAAGAAATGTTCAAAAAGCAGAAAGGTTGAAGTTAAGTTAATCACCTTTAATTGTCTCCATTGTGAACATTAGGGACCTAAAACAAAAGCTGTCCCAACTAAATGAAAGACCACACTGAATCCATCTTTATTTTATAATAAAATCCCAAACAAATGTGTCAGAGCCTTTGGTTGTGACATGTCAAAATGTGAAAAGTTTGAATTAGTACGAATACTTTTGTGAGATGTTTTACATATTTGTGCAGCGGAGGACACATTTCTCCATTTCAAACCAAATCTCCAGATTTTCCTGCAGTCCCGTTGTTACCTGTGGTCGATCCAGTGCAGCTGCTGCAGCTGCTGCAGGAAGGAAGAGGCCTCCTGCAGGCTTCTGTTAAAGTGGAGAAGCACATTTCTGCTGTCGGACTCCTCCATCCGAGCCCTTGGAAAGTAAGCGAAAGAACACAGTGAAGATTACTTGGAAACAAAAAAACAAAAAGAAAAATTACATTTCTTTCATATTCTTGAAAGAAACTGTTGCCATCCAAACCGTATAAAGCCGAGAACAATCAGTCGTGTTGCCAATGTTTTTCTTACCAGTCCATGTGGATCGCACCAGTGACCGTGTCATTCTCTGCGCCTCTGGTCGGGGATGTGACCAAGGGAGGTGATCGTTGTCTTGGCCTGAAACCACCTGCAGGCGGAGGAAAAATGTGAAATATGAGCAAAAACAACAATCTGATCAGCATCTTTAACTTCCATCGGTTCTACAGAATAAGACCTGCATGTTGAGCTATCGACTGGATAAGAAAAAAAAGACTTGAAAATATATTTTTCGGTCGCATTTTCATCAATACAGACGAACAGTCAAATAGTTTGAGAAAGAGAGAGAGAGATGGATGGTTTTACAGAGACGCTTATTGGGATTCTTGGTAAAGTACTTAGAGCATATTTATGCTTTTTAAAAGCTGCTTGAATTAATTTACTTAGACAAAAGAATCGATCTAATCTGCTTAAGCAGTGATAGTTTCCAGACCACTCAGGTCCAGAACGCCACACATTTCCAGAAAACTGCAAAGAGGCTGAAACACTGAGCTCCTTTAAATCAAGGCTAAAAACCCACTTGTTTAGAGTTGGTTTTGATTACTAATAACTGGAACACAGATCAACATATCTGATGTGTATTTGCTTGATGATAACAGTGATGGCATTTGACAAAATGTCTATTACTTGTTTCATAATTGGTATGATGTTTTTATGATGTAAATCACTTTGAGCTGCCTTGTTATACAAATAAACTAGACGTAATAAAATGCTTTATGCCTAACGTGCAGACTTAACTCACGGGAACTGTAGATGGTCTTAAAAGCAAAAAAAAAAAAAATAAATAAATAAATAAATAAACAAAATAAAAAGCATCTCTTCTACAAATGAACTACTGTCAGCGAGGAGCTGTGACTCATTGGTGGGTTAAAGGTCAAAGTTCACGATGGAGCCAACTCACCCTGTATGTCCCGGGTTTGTCGGAGCCTCGGGGAGCCGAGCAGCAGGCTTCCCGTGTCTCTGAGGAGAGACGACTCGTCCAGCAGCCGAGGCAGCAGAGATCCATTAAGCCAGGTCAGGACGTCGTCTCGTCTGAAAGACAAAGAAACAAATTCGTCACCCGAACAAAGGAGACGTACAAAAGAGACATTAGAGCGGGCAGGGAAAAGCAAATTAGCTTTTATTGATGAACCTTGCTCTCTTTTGTTCATTTCAAGCTCACAAAAATGTCTCAAAAAACAAAAAAACAAATGACTTCCCCTCACTTGACAGATCAGCCAAAAGGGACTGAAAAAAAAAAATCAACAGCAGGATACAGTTTTAAAACCTCGACTCCACTGTGTGAGCAGCACCTGCTGATGGTGTGGTACTCTGGAGTGTGCAGGGCTTGCTGCAGCTGAGTCCGCAGTCTCAAGCTGTGCGTGTGTTTAGCCGAGTCGGAGTAGTTCAGAAGCAGGACGACCAGCAGGAAAAACATGTAAACCAGAAAATTCTGCAAAAGAAAACAAACGGAAACAATCATTTCTGTTAAGTCAACAAAGCAAAGAATTGAATGCCTCCAGCTTAAGAGTCTCTGTTTCTCACTGACCTTTAGCATGGTGTGCAGCATGTGGACCTTGCGGGCCTGGTGCCGGGCCTGAGACAGAGCGAAGCCCTGCGGCGGTCTCACCCTGGCGACCCGCTGCACCACTCGCTCCTCCCGTGGGAAGTCCACCAGCACGTCGCTGTCCTCCGGACGCAGCCGGCGCACACACACGGCGAAGTAGACGGCCTCACACAGCACCTGCGAGCAGAGGGCAGCTGTTAGGTCTGCAAACGTTGGACCTGCACCCGACAAGACGCCTGACTCTGATAAACTGAAAAACCATACTGGAGATCTTATCATTTTAAAATAAACACAGACTGGAGCATATTTAGCCAAAACAAACATCACGTAAGTGCAAGAAACATAAAGAGAAGTAATTTGAATACAAGTTATCGATGAATGAGTTAATCTAAAGTTAACTGATCTCATCAATTGACTAACAACGTATTGACAAGCAAATGTTTTCTTAAAAATCCGAGTTTTCTCTTGTGTCAAGAGGGCTGAACGTCTTTCCACAACATAGCATAGCTGACATTATTTTGTCAGTTACTGACTGAATAAACATTACTAAACTTCAACATATTTGTAAAATGCAGCAAGACAGGAAACTCTTGGGTTATGGAATAGAGAAATAAAAAATGAAAAGAATAAAATATGTGAAACACATAATCCCCCATGAACAGAGATAGTCAAACAAAAGTACCGTCTGCGGTTGAAGCAATATCAAACCTTTGCTCCACGAAGTGAATTAACTCACGAAAGCCCTCAAAATCAAGCCTGTCACATCATTTCTTTTTCCAGCCTGTTACAGTTTTTTTGCTTTATGCTCTCCGCTTTTCTGTCATCACATCCTGAAGTTGACGCTGCTCCGTCATGAAGCTCAGCTGAATGAGCGCCATTAAGGTGACGACTTAAGGAGTGTGTCGAGTGTTTATATTCCAAAACAGAACCACATAAAGTCATCTCTTTCCTGTTTTTGGGCCTGCCGCCATCTTTATTTCTGTATCAACTGGATCGGCTTCAAGATGACCAACTGTGCCCTCTGCTGATTGGCAAAATCACGACAACGCTAAAAGAGTCTAAACAAACATTATCAATCAATTCAAACTCATTTTAATCTAATAAACCCTTAACTGATAATTAATTGTTTGCATTCCTATTATGAACTGATGAAAGTGTAAATCGTGATGAAATTAGAAATTAGTCTGGCTGTGGATCATGTACCGCCATCACCAAGGATAAGAGTTTGGGTGTGTTTACCTTAATTGGCTCCAGCAGCAGACAGGAGCACAAGAAACTGGCGAAGCAGGAGATTAACCACATCATGGCCACCTTTTCACTGAACCCATGGCCCGCCCAAATGGAAACGCAGCTGGCCAGAGCGATTCCTGCCCAGCTGCCCCACAGCGCCACCTGTCCACACCAGGGAGGGAACCGCCGGGGGCGACACACATCCGTCACAACTGGAGCCACAGAAACGGGAATCAATGGTTAAAACACAGCAAGAAATCTGAAAAACTACAGTGCCTTGAGAAAATGCTCGTACAACTTGACCTTTTAGAGATTTTCTGGGAGATGATGTAGCTAGACACTGCTAGCAATCGTATTAACACTTAACATAAAATCAGAGCTTTCCCTTGAAAGCTGATATTTGTTTTGACTGAGTCTTTTAGAAAAGTAATGAATATGGAGAACGTTACGTTTTGTGGTGCTAGACAAAGGTACCAGGCCCCTGGTGGGCAGGGATCCAGTTTGAAAATAATTGATTCACATGGGGAAAAAAAAAAAGAACGTTTCTGTGACCTTTAAAGTCCGACTCTGAAGATTACCGAACCACGTCGATTCAGCCTGGCCTTTAAGAAGTTGCATAATGAGCTGCAGAGAGACTTTCTTGTCTTTTTCAGCAATGTAAAGTTGACCTAACTCATCTGAAAATCTCAGTAACAAGAAAAATACACCTGACTATTAACTGCTCTCTGTTGACATAGAAATCCATTATAATGCTAACAGAAAACAGGATATTTTTCCTCAGTATTTCTCAAACTTTTTTTCTTTATGTTTTTAAGATAAGATTATAAGTGTATGTAATGATGTCTCACTTTTGCCAACATTAATTCTTCAGATTCTGGTTTAACCAGACCAGCATGTAAATCAATTTGCTACATATTTAGCATTCAGTCAGTACATCGCCTTGGAAAAATCTTCTTACTTCTTCAACTTTTTCATGTTTTTTCACAACCAAAATTACTTCACTGTTTGTATAGAGATATTTGGTGATAAAGTACCGTATTTTCCACACTATAAGCTGCACCGGATTATAAGGCGCATAGAATAGACGCTACAGTAGAGGCTGGAGTTACGTTATGCATCCACTAGATGGAGCTGCAGTAAACAGAATATCAACAAAACAGTCCGACTCCTGTCAGCGAGGAGAGCCTTCCTCGACTGGGCCGGGGCGTGGCCGGACGATGGTCACCCTTCTCCGTTCGTGCACAGCATGTTCATGGAGAACGTGGTGCTAAATGACCTGCAGACGACCTGATTCTAGACGGTCGGTAGGTAGATAGGTCAGTCAAACTTTATTAACAAACCAGCGTTCTGACAACTATCCCAGCATGCACCGCGCGCTTCTTCTTCTACGGGCAAAAATGAAGTCGGTGGCTGCTTACTGTAGTTGCTAGACTTGTGGCTCAATATTGCTCCATATATAAGGCGCACCGGATTATAAGGCGCACTGTCGGCTTTTGAGGAAATTGAAGGTTTTTAGGTACGCTTTATAGTGTGGAAAATACGGTAACACAAATTAGTGCATAAGTATGACACATTGTTTCCAATTGTTTTTTTTTTGTTTTGTTTTGTTTTGTTTTACAATAGAAATCAAATATATGTTACTGGAAGGTGTCTCAACTTTCAGAAAAAGTGCAGTAATGTATTGCACTAAATTTTCATAGTAAACAGCCGGATACAAATAAAATAATTGATTTTTCCATTTAATCACTTAAAGCTTTTTTTTAAAGACAATATTTAAAACGCATTAAAAGAGGCAAATAAACAAATAATTCAATTCCTTTTTTAAACATCAAAATAAACACTTTACTGCCAAAGACACAACAGCATAGCATTCCTTTAGTATTTGCTTGATCATTTGTAGATTAAATGACACATTTTTGTGCCTTTTGGATGTCAAAAGGTGCTTAATAGGAGATTTTTATTTATTTATTTTTACCAAATTTGAACCAGGTGAAGCTAACACTATGCCATTTGAAGAGTTCTGGGTAGATGATATTTACAGACAATTATTTTTTATCTTAAATTCAAATATTGCAAGTATTTCTTGTAAAGCTCAGGCTTAATTAACTCTTGAATGTGTTCTTCAGCAAACAGCCTTTAATTTCAATGATCAATTAATAATTAATCAGATTAATCATGATAAATAACAATTAATCACGATCAGGGGCACCGTAAGGGGGGAAAGTTAGGACAATTACAAGGGCCCCTGACCAACA
>NW_015115491.1:0-30076 GCF_001443285.1 Poecilia latipinna
TTAACCCATTTATTTATTTAGTTAATTTTGGCGCAAATGGCTCTCCATAAAAAAATAGTTTTCAGAACTAAAACGGATAAAATAAACTATTGACGTTTGGACATGACGTCACGCTCTTCATAACTCCGCCCACTCCGCCATGACGAACGTCAAGACAACCAATGCGCTCCTTTAAAGCTAGTCTGAAAACAGACATCTGTAACCTTTGCAGCGAGCACTTTTTACAAGGTAAGAAGATTAACGTTCATATGCTTTATAAGTAGGTAAGATTTTAAAGATATTTAATGTCGCGTTATGGAGAAGGAAGGCGTCTAACCATTGGTAACCATGGAGACAATGCCGCACCGTCATGTAGCCTAGCATGAATGGAAATAACTGGTTAGCATCTCGTCTTTTGTACGTTTTTAAGGCTGCTCCGGTTTAAGGGGAAACGCTGTTTATGACACAGTGATATAAATCATGTGGTGTCAATTCAGGCAAAGTCGGTAATTTGATCAACACGTCAGGAGAGAGGAGGAACTGGTCGGTTTCTAAACTAGCGATTTCCAACTTTTGTACCGCCGTCTGTGAGCCCCAACCAGGTGTGTTACGTTCGCTGATAAATTAGCTCGACTCGAACAAGTAAATCCCACGACTAACCTGGCAAAAACAAATTTGGAAAACGATTTCAGTCGCTCTGATCAATACTTCTGTCCCTCACTTCAGACGTCCATCATGGCGCCTCCAACCATTTAGTGACGTAGTTGCAAAAGATCAATAGTTGCAAAAAAAAATCATCAAAAATTTTAATTTAATCAAAACACAGTTACAAATCCTTATTAAAAACAGTTTAAAAATCATTTTCAGAACTAAAACTGGTTTAATTATGTTAAGCAATACTTCTATTTTCAGCCATTTTCTGCTGCGTTCTTCTCATTTATGTTACATAGTTTCTACAGCATTTAAACACTATGTGGTGGATTTATTTTTTGCTAAACTTAAGCAGTTATAAATCATGTTGATCTTAATTTTGTAATAAAAACATACCTTGGATCCAGTGGCAGACTTCGCTAACTAAAAAAAGACTCCCTTTATAACCACATGTTTTTAGTTATCCTAGCGTTTTAAAATAACTTCCCCATCAAAACCAAACTGATATGAGCTTCTGTCTTCAAAATACAAGAAAAACTTGTTTTAGGTTTTAATATTATGACAGGGCTCGCCCCTTTATTTCATCAAGTTTCAATAGGGAAATGGTTTTACCTTCCAAAATGCATGGCAAAAAAATAAAAATACTGAACACAAAATATAGTTCTGGTGTGTTGGCAGTGGTGTAAAGTAGTGGTGTGAATGGGATTGAGAAAATATTTTATCTGTATGTGTAATTTGAAGAATCAAAGCCACGGCAAAGGCCGATGTGTGGCGTAGCATGTTTACGTTTCTTTATCGAACATTGTAGTGAAAACCTCAAACTTTTCCTATAAATTATTCCTGCATTACTCCGTCTAACGTGGTTCCAGAAATGGGATGAATTTCATAGGAAGGACTCATGGAGGCGCGTTGTTGTTGGATTCTTCGTTTATTTTGTTAAATTATCTCCCTCTCCTTTTGAATGTGTTCATTTTGTTCTCTCTGCATGCGTTTGATCATAATGTCCTCACCTCATCATCAGCTCCCAGGAATCCTGCAGACATGGAGGGCTTCTTTTTTTTTTCTTTTGCAGAGCAGATTGGTCTGTTGCAATCCAACACACACACACACAGAAACGATTCCCCGGTGAGGAAGAAGAAGCTGCCAGTACTGCCGTCTAATCTTTGCACTTTGGGATTTTTTTTTTTTTCTCTGCAACCAAAAAACCGCCGCCGTTGAATTAGATTTGCTTACTCGTCCTCAACCATCTTCAAAGGACCCAGATAGCTGAATATACCTTTTATTCATTTCATGCTGCTGTAATTGTTTTTCTCTCCCACTGAGCAAATCCAGAGGTCTGTGGGGAACAGGCTTGTGTATATGGCTGTGCTTTCATCTGCATTATGTTTAGTAATAGTGTTATTATTTTAGAGTGTGCTGCTGTTGAGCATTTATTTTCTTGCTTGCTCGCTGAATTCAGGGTTGGAGAGACTCATCTGCTGTCAAACGGTGAAGTAAAAAAACCGCCTGGAGCAGCTGTCATTAAAACAATTACACCAACAAAAATGGAAATATTTAAATATTACACTCCAAAAACAAAATCTTAGCAAGTACACTTATCTTAGTACACTTGAATTAAGAAAAAACTAATGTACAAGTCACTTTTCAGCAAGAAATAAAGCTTGTTTTATAATTCAATAGCAGAATATTTAATCTATAACCAGACATTTTAACATCTCATATTTAAAATAATCTGTCGGTGAAACTAATACTTAAAAAAACAACAAAAAAAAAAAACAATATTAAGGATTGAATGTCGTTTGTATTGCTGAAATTTACTTGTAAGTTAGTTTTGTCTCATTTCAAATGTAATAAGTTATTTGCATTAGAAACTGGAACAAAAATATTTGGTTAGACTTTGTGTTTTTGCAGTGCTTGGAATTATTTTCAGTCACTATGTCAATGTAGTCATTTTCTGTTATGATAGGAAGACATTTCGTCCAAAATAATAAAACTAGACAAAACTACTTGGTAAGATCTTGTGTTTTTGCAGTGTAGCTAGCTAGTAAGGGTGTTTTTGCAGCTACTTAGCATGTGAGCGCGACTCAAAGCTTTGCGTCACAGTAAAATCCAGCCAGAAAAACTAAAAGTACTTAAAATATGAAACTAAATAATCCTGCTACGACAAAATGTAAGACTTGTGATCAATGTATTTATAGCCCATTTATTATTTTTCAATTAATTTAAGACACTTTAGATTTGTGAATTTAAGACCTTTTAAGGATGCCTGAGGTTTCAAATCAGAGCCGATTTTCCTGCATGAAGTTTCCAGTTTTCCAGCCTCGCAGTCGCTCTCTGACTGTAGATGAATCCCACAGGTGTAACATGTGAACATCTGAGAGCAGGTAAACCAGAGAGGGGGGTAAAAATAGCGCAAGGGAGACTAGAAGCAGACTGTGCAGCAGTTCTGAAAGCGCTTGGCTCGGTTGGAACAGTTGCCATGGTTTCGAGATGTTTCCATGGAAATGCTAGCTGCCAATAAAATGAATTCGAGGAGGATCGCTGCAGCAGGTTGGCACGAAGGTGAGAGCGATGTGGGAGAAAAGGGAAGGAGAGGAAACACGACAGGCTGGCTTGGAGTGGGTCCCTCATGGCGACCCTGAAGGTCACCGGGACGAGTTAGAGGTCAAAAACCTGATGCAAAAACTCACAATTAGTATTATTATATCCATTTAACATCAATGCTAACCTCATACCTTCTGATTTTAGTTTGAAACTAGTTCTGTTTTGTCTAGCAGATAAACATTTCCATCACAATCCCAATAAGAAAATATGTAATATAACCTGATCTAATTTTGTTTAATCCCCACAGTTTATATGGTTTGTTTTTCTTGTCAGGAACTTTTCTATTTCTAGCTTCAGGAGAAAACAGTTTGATAAATTTGACAGGCAGCCAATCAGAAAATGAGCTTTCTGTGGGACAATAAAGGCTATTTACGTCTTCATCGTCTACTTTTATTTTGTAGACTTAAAAACAGATATGTATATAAAAAAACCTGGTTTAAAGAATTTATATTTAAATATTTTATCTTTATTTTTAAATAGGTTTTCTCATCTTCCTTCCAACTTTCTGAGGTCCCCTTAGTGCCACCTGGCGACCCTCCAGTGGGCCACGACCCCCACTTTGAAAAACACTGAGTTAGGCTGAAATAATTTAGCAATTGATTAATCACTAACTGGAGTTTTTATAAATTTAAAAAAAAAACAAATTTGCTGAAAACCAACATATTCAGAGCAGTAATTAAACCAAAACTGTACAAAATATGTAGATTTTGCATTTAAATTAATTGCATAATAGTGATGGATATGTTCTAGTTCCACTGGTAGATTATTAGCAAGACATTTTTAATTTGTTATAAATGAAATAATTTCACTAAAGCACTTTAAATGAATATAAGGAATCATTTACTTAAAACAATCTCCTCTCTTTCTGAAAAGTTATTTGTAAGATAGTTTTGTCTTATTTAAAGTGAACTAAAACATTTACAGTTGAAACTAGACAAAGAATACCAGGTAAAGTTTTGTGCCAGATCGGTATCAGCTGATGCTGAACCTTAGATATCGGTACCGGAGGTGGAAACAGTGGATCGCTGCATCCTGAGTCTATAAAATTTGTTACATTTTTCTTCAAAATTTAGTTTTTTATTTCCCAGAATTCCCTTAATAGTGAAGGAAAACCTTGGGTTTATTAGGGTCAGCCCCACGTCTCTTTCCATCTTTTTCTTTCTCTCTGAAGGACAGAGGTATTCCCACCTTTCTCGGTCACCATGGCAACGCTGCAGCAAGAGAAGAAAGATGGGCCGCAGGAGGAAAAGAGATGTGTGAACAATGCTAATGCTACTTCACTGATCATCGATCGTGCTTTTCCTCCATCCCTCCTTCTTTTCTTTCCATTTCCCACGATTTATTTTTTCTCTAATTCATTCGTTGCCACCACCGCGTCATTTTCTCCGCTGTGGTATTAAAAAAACCTCAAACCTCCACTCCACACGCCACTTTATTATTATTATTACTATTATTATTATTGCTGGCTCATTTACCAGGCAACACACTGCAAAAAAATAAAATAACCGAAGTGTCACTGGTTCCTACAGGCAGCCGTCATCATCAGTCTAATGGAGAGGTGGCCACTTCGTGCCAGATTATAAATGATGTTTACTCATCAGGCCCCCTCCATTGAGGGTATACAGGTCCGAGTTTGCAGCTCTGCAACAGAAGTGCATGATGGGAAATTTAAATTTCTATAAGTGCTAAAATAGGGATGTCAAAAGTGTGGCCAGAGGGCCATTTGCAGCCCTTCCAGTGATTCTGTGCGGCCATTGTCAACAGTTTCAAAATATATTATTTTTATTTCATGCTTATGCTTAAAACAAATTAAAGCTAAATTTTTACTGATTAAAAAAAATGCATACAAATTATGAAAGAGCTAAATATTTCTGCTAATACAACAGCATATTAGGGCCATAATAATGAAAGTAAATTGGAATAAAATCATATTATGAGAATAAAGTTGTACAAGAGTAAAATAACATGAGAAAAGTTGTAATATTACAGGAATGAAGACAAAGTGTTACATGAATAAAGTATAAATTTATGTGAATAAAGTTGCAATATTTCAATAATGTCATAATATTGAAATTTAATTACAATATTTTACCTTTACTCGCACGATTAAGACTGTTTGCATAAAACCGCAACTTTAGTCTCGTAATTTTATGACTATTCTCGTAAGTTTTTTATTGTCTTACTACGACTAACTTGGTTGTAAACTAAATATTTAGATTCAATCTAAAATTAAATATTTGAGCTTGCTAACAAGATATTTAGGTCTTTTTGGGTTGAAAAGACTCAGTGAAAACCCAGATACGGGTTGAATATGGTGAAAAATGTGAACTTGGAGTTACTTACTGCTGCAGCATTGTGACAGCGCTGCAGGTTTGTTTGGAATAGGCCGTTTCAGGAAGCTCCACATGTATGTAACAAAAACACATGGAAAAGAGAGTGAGAGCAACTTTTCCCTGCTGTGGCCATGTCAGTCATCTCTTAAAAAAACACTTCAGTCTGCAGATCTGTGCAACAAGGCGTGGGATGCTGATTGCCTGTAATGCATTCTTAACTGCATCACATTTCTATAGATTTTGTCCCATTTATTAAAGTCTGCAGAAGCCTTTAAAACTGAATATACCAGATAATTATCCACCACCGGAGCCTGTGATCCTATCAGCTCAAGTACTCTCATCTCCTTCTGTTGATGGCTTGCTACGTTCACACAGCAGGCAAATGCGACCCAAATCCGCTTTTTTCCCTCCGAATCAGAAATATCCGGCTTCTTCACTGCAGACCCAAAATCCGAGCTCTGTAGCACTAAATCGGACATAAAGCTGTTGCTAGTAGTTGTGTTGTATTTTTATTACCTTCCTTAGTCTTGTCATGATCATGTGACGATATTTTCGACTCCCATCGCTGAATAACATTTAAAATGAACCCATAAAAGGCGCCGTCCAGCAATACTTCCGTAAACAGAGCGCTACTGTGTGACGTCAACGTTCTTCTGCGCATGCGGGTCGCTTCGGAGACTAAACTGTTCACGGAGAAGCGCCATGGCGGTCGGGTTTAATTAGTAGTATAAACAACTATACAATAAAAATCTGTGACGGCGTATTAGGGACATTGTAAATAGAAAAAAATGAGTAAATTTCCACCAGAAAACTCAGAAATGTTGAAAATAACCAAGAAATTTTCTAGAAAAGGGAATTTAATCTTAGAAATTTTATCTGAAAACATTTTTTAAACTTCTGAATTTGAAAAGTAAAAAAAAATGCTAAAAAAAAGGAAAATTTATGGACTTGAAAGGACAAAAAATAAGAGAGAAAAAAGGAATTTTTTAGATTAATCTCAGAATTTTTCTAGAAAAAATTTGACATTTCTGAGTTTGAAAAGTTGAAAAATTGCAAGAAAAAAAAAGACATTTTTTGTGGTTAATTTCAAAATTTGAGAAAAACTCAGTCGGAAAAATATTCAAGCTTTTTTTTTCTTTTCTCAGAAATTTCCACGTTTTTTTCTAGAAAATTTAAAAGATTAGTCAAAAAATTTCTCAGATTTTTTTTTTCCAGAAATTTACGCCTCTGTCTTTTTTCTATCTGCCACACCATCATAATGCGCTCTACGTCCCCAAAGCGATCCACGTGCGCGTTGGAACGTTGACATCACATCGCGGCGCGGTGCCGCACGCAGGGCGCGCTGGCTGGTTTGTGTTGATGCTGCCGGTAAGACAGGACATGCTGCTGCTCCCCAGAGAGGAAAAAGCTTCTCTTCATGGGCAGCTGTGCGTTAAATGCCGTCCCTCGCCGAATCCTTGGAATGAATTACATTTTGATTCATTTTGGGAGAACTGGTTCTCTTCTGGTTCGGTTCTACCTTCTCTCCCTGTGAGCCACATGCGGCCCGAAGCGTTTATGTGATTTTATTATGTGATTATCGTGGACTTTACCTGAAAACGTCATAGATGGAAAAATAAGTAATTTTTCCATCTTGTTTTGACGGTTTGGATTAATAGAGAAAAAAACAAATAAGAGCAAAAATAAATTTGATTCCCCAGACTTTATTAAATACATCTCAACATAAACATTCCTTCCTTTTAGTTTCCTTTCTTCTTGCCTTCCTTTTTCCTTTCATCCATGTTGTCTAAGTGTGATTTGCTTTTTTCCTATATTTTCCAGTTCTTTAGTGGCCTAGTCAAAGTCCAGGCTTGGTTGAGATGCTATGCCCGTGACCTTAAACAGAACCTTTATGCTGAACTGAAACAATTTTCCTCCATGAAGATTAAAGACGTTTCTGTTTCTTCTAAACTATTTACCTTTTCTAAGAATCTCAGGTTATTTCTGATTTTAAGAAATAATTAAAGATCTGAAACATTTAAATGCGATAAAACGACAGAATGCAGATCTCCAGTTCAGTCCGGTTCAGTCCTCTGGCTCACTGAGTGCAGAAACATCAGATTACGGAAAATCCACCGATTATGACGAGTTTTTCATGTTTGCACAAACACTGGCTGCATCCGGGGAAATCGCAGCATCTGAAATTTACTTTCTGTCTGAATGTAAATCTTTGCTGTAACCATGGTTACATGGTCCCAAAGCTGAAGGCACAAAAAAAAATACCTGATGCAAAAATGCCAAATGGAGGTTAGAGATGTGACGGACCAACACTTAGTAGTTCATAACAAATTAAATATAAGAAAATATATTTAAAATGTTTCAAATGACCGTTGGATTCTGATTTCTATTCAGCCCGGTTTATTCTGATAGCCATAAATAAACATCAGTTTATTTCCTGGAGACCTCAGACATTTGATATTGTAGCTAATTAGCAAACTACTTATTTAGCTTGATTACTAAAAACTAAATGCTTAACTCTAAATAAGATATTTAGTTTGCAAACAAAATGGTTAGCTGCAAACTAATGGTTTAGTTGCAAACAAAATGATGAGCTCTCAGCTACATTTATAGCTCCAAACTAAATATTTAGCAGTAAAGCTAAATATTTTACTCTAAACTATATCTTTAGTTAGGAAACTGAAACTAAAGCATTTGATGTTAAATATTTAGCTCCAAAGTGAATATTCAGTGAGCAAGCAAAATTTATGTTCGAAGCTAAATACTTAGTTTGCAAACTAAATAGAGTAAAGACTCTGCTGCTGTTTACTTGCATGACTGGTTGTGTGTTGCTATGGAGATTTTACATGCAGGTTGTGTGACATGTGTGTCGTCCCGTCTTCGTTCTCCTGCTCTCTCTGTCACTGCTTTCTAATCAATAACTCATCTCTCGATGTCGATCCTCTTCTGTCCCCACAGCAAAACAAATGTCCTTCCGCAGGACGGACACAAAGATGGCGGTGGAGGCGCAGAAACGGAGAGCTTGAAAGGAAAGGAGCGAATACAGTGAAACACCTGAACAGCAGATTAAAGAGGAGGGGAAGCGACGGATGATTAACCCCGTCTCCAAGGTTACGCTTTACAACAGCTGCATCAGTGCAGACGGCGGCGGCCGTTCATCACCTGAGGCCAAATTAAAGGAACCTTTTCTCTGCCTCTGACCTTCACAGGCTGGACGGATGGCGACCTTCACTTCCAGACGGAGGTTGCCGCACCGCAGCAGGAGCAGCGGACATGACGAAAACGTCACGATTCTCCGCACATGTGATGCAATTCCTGTAAAAGTCAACAAGCTGCTAGAAGGAAAACCAACATTTTACTCATTTAGGAAGATGATTGACTTGTTTTCCTTCCCACTGTCGCCACATGCTTGCTCAGGAGGAGGGATTGCTGAAAAGTGAGTGAAACTATGCAGTCAGCTGGATTTTTTTTTTAGATTAAAGTTGCTGACCAAAGTGTGGTTCATGGGGCCATTTGTGGGCCTTGAAAATCAAGAATCTCAAATCAAGAACGGTAAATATTTGGCCAACAAAATAGAAAACAGTGTCAGAGTGTTAAGAAAAAATAAAAGTGTAAAAGCTGAGTTGGAGGCGTGGCCTGCAGCAGCTTATTTCTCTAGAAGAGCTCATTCTGAAAAGATCTAAAAATGGACAGAACTGAGAAAACTAAAATATCATTATCCAAGAATAATTTAGTGCACAAAAAAAGTAATGTACCTTTCATATCGTGTCTGGACAGGAATCTACACCTCAGTTGCCCCCCAGCTCAACATTTACACTCACGCATGAAAATGGCTACAAACAGATGAAAAATTATACAACCGTACAAATTTGAAAAGCAGAAGTGGAGCCTCCTGCACAACCAACAAGAATGCAGCAACTGGATTCTGGATGCTAAGTTAACAAAAAAAAAAAACAAACAAAAAAACACTTGTCTGTTCCAACAGCCGTTGCTCAGCAGTAAAACCAGCTGACCAAATGAGCTGGAGCTCAGCTCGGGTTGCTAGGCGATGGGCGGAATTCCACTGCCGTTGCTAGGTAACGTGTTCCACTTTGCTGATTTGTGATGTCACATTCCGGAGGTTTTAGAAATGGCTCATTTTCCAGATACTAGAAAACATGAACTTACTGCCAAAAACAAAAAGAAAAACACGCCTTGGTGTTTGTTTTTATGTGTTTGAGCTGTTTTTATAAACAGTTGAGATAGAAATAGAATAACTGAAATTTCACATTTTGCATCACAAAAGTCTAAATGTGCTTCATCAGCTGCCAATTACTTGGAAAACTCCTCCTCCGACTCCTCCACCTCATCCTTTGCTCTTTTTTCTCCTCTCCCATCCCGACTGTTTGACCCAGAGAGGTAAAGCAGCGCCGCGATCGAGTCGCCTCGCTGTTCTGTCACGTTTAAATTAGCCTGGATTTCATGAAGTCTCCTCTTATCTCTCATGTACTTCCCTCTCCACCCCCGGGTCACATTGAAACGAGAGGCGGCGAGGTGAAAATGAGAACTGCAAGGCGACTTTGCATAATCCACTCAGTGAGACTGCAGCCAAGGTGGCGTCGCATCAGCATTTTGAAGTTTCCTTCGTTCGCCGATGATAACTTCCTGCTTAATCTCATGCTGAAGCTTATCTTAAAATACAGACAAATTACACGCATGTGGGATTTAAACCTCGTTTAACATGATATCATGTAAAACGGGACAATTTGTTTGAAATTTCTGCTCCTTTTTGCCGTTTTCCACTCGTTCTCCCACACAAAGGCTGCAGGACTAAAACATAATTTGTAACTGGATCACAATAATCTGATTAGGGGAAAGAGAGAAAAGGCAAAACTTTCCCACTTTTTAATAATTTAATACATCTCTTCCGGTTACTGGTTTAAAGGAACAGCTTGTTCTGAATCAGGGGTGTCCCAAAGTGCGGCACAAGGGCCACTTGTGGGCCCCCAAATGACTTTCTATGGCCCACAACTCAAAGTCAATATGAGCAAAATTTGGCGATTTTATTTTTACATGAAGATTTAAAAAAATTGGGTACAATACAAAATATTCATATTTGAATAAAAATAGCAACTGAATATAACAAAGTGACTTGATTGTGCTGTAAAATGGTATTATGATCCTGGAAAATGCATAATCATAACAATTTAAATTATTTATTATGAAAACGTAGCAATCTGTCACTAATTATTACTTAGTAAAATGTTAAAATGCGTTGCAGAGTCAATCAAAACAGCAGATCTTTTATTGACTTTGTAAGGCTTCTGTTACAAAAAGCCAGATTAGTTGGGTTGAGTTGATTCTCAGATTTGGATCTAAATCCTCATTTATGTGGAGTTTTTGCGTCTTTAACTGAATGATTTAAAAACGTGAAGGCAGACGGCGCGTTTTAACCCCAACGCTTCGTCTTTTACAGACGCGCTCATGGCGAGGAGAGCGACAGCAACCCGGAGTCAGAGGCGCAGAGCCGCTGACCTCTTGGCAAACCCAGCCTGCTGGAGCTAAGTGATCACCGCAGGCTACAAACGGCGCTAGCGCTCAGACAGACAACACACCCACACGCACAGGCAGGTGGACCCAGGGCGGGTCGGCAGAACCGAGCCGGAAACGGCAGGAAGAGGAGAACAAGCAACACAATCTCTCCTGCAAGGTTGTGAAAAACCTGTTTTTTTAATTATTATTTCATAAATTTCTCAGTATGGCACATGAACAGAGATTGAATGTTCTGAAAAAGATTTGGCACAGAACCTTAAAGCAGAACAAACCCATCCCCTCACCTCCAAACACACACACACGCACGCACACACACACCCTGTTCACATGTTCCTCCAGTGTTAATATGCACATCTGTGGTTATAACAGGATAAAACACAGTCTTAAGAAACAATCACAGAAACAACCAGAGTCAATATTGCGGAAGAGAAACCGAAGCAAAACAAAGAAGCAGATGGAGGCCATGTTTAATTGAACAGAGGGAAGGAAATATCAGAGGCCTTGGTTTGTTTTCAGTTTTCCTGAGAGACGATCGCAGTGGTGCTGTAGAAGGGGCAAACGGGGCTAACAGGAGCTCGCTAACGGGCTAATGGGGGCAAATGAGGGTAATGGGAGTTAACTGGGACAAACGGTGGCTAACAGGAGAAAGCTAACAGGGGCTAATGAGAGATAACAGTTTCTAACAGGAGGAAACGAGGAATGGGAGCTAACCAGGGCAAATAGTGACTAATGGGAGCTAACGAGGTCTAACGAAAGCTAGCTAACAGGAGCTAATGAGAGCCAACCGGGAAAAACCGGGGTAATGGGAGCTAACTAGGGCAAACACTGGTGAGCGAAAGCTAACAGTGGCTAACTGGAGCTAGCTAAGATGGGCTTACGGGAGCTAACAGTGGCCAACGGAAGCAAACAGTGGCTAATGGGAGTTAACCTCTTGAAAATGAGATGATGAGTCTCAAGTGGTTATCCTTGAAACAAATAAATAAATAGAACTAAATAATGTGAGCTAACGGTGGCTACAGTTAGCTCACTTGCCGTTTGTGGGGATGAAAACCGGAGCTCGACATTTAGCTGCAGGGGTGATGGAGGTGGAAGGTTGGGAAACGGTGACAGGAAGTGGCATGAGGTAGATGGTTTCTGTTCTCTGCTCTGGGTCGGGAGAGAACAAGCAGGAAAATGTGAGACGATCTCTGGAAGAACGAGAAGAAGAAGAGCAGGAGTAGAGAGCCATGCTGCTCCTCTGAATCCCTGTGTTGGAAACGGAGAGGAATAATTTCCCTTCTGGCTCTGGGTCACATATTAGCTCCTCATCCTGCAGGTCATTATATTTTTATTGGAGCTGAAACAATTAATCGGAATAGTCACAATAAATCGATTACTGAGACTTAATTATTCAGAGCAGTAATAAAGGCAAAACTATAAAATATATATACAAGTTTCAAAGCTAAAAACATCGAAATATATTTCAGCCAAAACTCCTGAAGTGGTAATACTTTCGCTTCATTTGCTTCATGTTCACTAACGAATGTTAATGCATTTTAGGCAATAAAATGTTTATTTTCTTATTTAAAGAGGGAATTTTATTACTTGTTTATTTGTGTCTTTAAATTAACTAATTTAGTGTAAAAAAGGCTTACGTGTTTAAATTAAAATTTTTAATGTTTCATTTTTGATCTGAGTGTCGGAATAGATTTTCAGTTGCTAAACAAATCATGTTGTCATGTCTTTGTCTCTTATCATCTCTCCTCTCCCTGAATTCCCGCAGCATAATACTGCCACCCAGGGCAGCAGATAAGTTCTTTCTGATGTATGCAGGCAGTTTTCAATGCACAGAATGCCGACAAATACAGAAAATGTTAACTATAAATAATTATTCTGCATATTTTGCACTTTTTATGCCGCTGCAGTCGCTCTCAGACCGGACTGGCCCAAATCAATGCAAATTAAACGGCTGATTAGGGCGCCACACCACCAGGGGTCCCCCAAGAGCAACAAGCTAGCCTTGTAAAATATTTATATCTAAAATAACATTGAATAATACAAACTAAGTGCAAAAGCGATTTATATATTATTTTTTTATAAATGTTATAGAAATAATACATAGTAAATATAGTAAATAATTATTGTAATTATTTACAATAATTTAGTGTTACTTTAAAATTGTTCACTTAAACACCACTCTGCATTTCAAAATATAATTCTTTCTTTTAAGTCTGTTGCCATAGTAACCAACAGCTACAGCAGCACTGCTATGATGTAAGCTAACGATAAATGAAGCTAATTATGATAGCAGCCATAGAGTAGCTTAGGAACGATGAAGCATCTGGTGTTGACATGTTGGGGCCCCCAGGTGAAAATCTGCTCAGGGCCCCAGAAATGCCTGGACCGGCCCTGCACTCAGATGAAAATGTTTTAACTTATGTAGCTAAATTGCTTAATTCATAACAACATAACGCGACAAGACGTCCTCCAGTGCCATTCTTCATTCCTGCTGCCCCTTTCTGTCCATACTTGTGCCTCCGTTGTCCCTCGTTTTCCTCCGGGCTTGTGGAGGGGGGGAAGCCCGAGGCGACAGAAGCTGTTGCGTGGTAAACACGACGAGGGGCAGAAAAAACAAAACAGAAAATCAGGGAATAAAGGGACAGAATGCAGCGGAGAGCTACGCTGTGCCGACCGCACGCCGCTCGTGGCGAACGTGCGTCTGTGTCACGTCGGAGTGAGAATGAGCGAGAAATGAGGCCAGAGCGGATAAATAAACAAATATTCATGAGACGTCGCCTCCCTCACCGGCCGACACGACAGGAAGAGAAGAATAAAGAGAAATCCAAAGTTGATCCGTCTGGATGGCAGTTCTCCGGGACAGAGCAGCGGTTCTGATTCGGAGCTCAGCTGGGCAGGATTGTCTGGGTCAAAGTTGATTTCTGCTCCAGTTTCACCTTTCGGAGACCAAACAGCCTCTGACCCGAGCAAGCAGAGAGTGGGCCTGCTGTCCGCTGAGGCCTGCGCCACCCGAACACTCGGACCAGAACCCCAGATTAAAAACAAATCCACACTCACTTCCGGAGTTTGGTAGAAAATACTCATAGCTTTATTTTGAAAATTTATTTTTATTACGCTGTACTTTTTACTTTTACTTAAGTCATTTTCTGGCGACTCTGGTATGGGAAACGTGGGCAACCGCCCAGGGCGACATCTTGTGTGGAGCGGCATCAGTAAAAATGATTTCTATGGGTCCAATTATGTAGAATTTCATCACAAAGTATCCATTTGTGATAAATATCGACAAACTTCATGCAAAAATATGTTTTCCCCGGTGGCCATCTTGATTTTTTTTTTATCTGCTAATTGTATTTTTTCTTTTCAAATGCAGCGTTCTGGTAACATCTGTGCCAAGTTACGTTTTATATCCACATGTGGAAGATTTAGCTGAAATATTCAATTATTTTCTTTACTACTTAGGTCTGCAGTTAGTCGATATTCCCCCCATAATCAACTGATGGATTGATCAGATATCTGGGGGATTTTTAAAGCTTTGGATATTGTAAAACTTCAACCTGCTCCAAGTTTTTCCATTTGAAAGTTAATCTGAATCCACCAAACGAGCATCAAACAGCGCAGTGTAATTATGACAGCGAGTGAAGAAAACACCCAGGAACAGCGAGGATGGATGAGGAAGTGAGAGTTCGTCCTCTGAGAGGAAGCAGCTGCTGGATCAGCACATCGCTAATAGTTCAGGCTGCTTCAAAAACCTTCCAGTAAAAATCCCAAGGAGTGTTTTCCACATCCCAACAACAGCTGCAGCAGCAAAGATTGTTTTCCAAACGTGAAGGCGAGAAAAAAATCTCCGTGGTACGGTGCATGCTGGGTGAAAACCGAGCTCAAATGTTTCAGGATCCAAGAACGACAGGCGTCGTTTGAACATGTCAAGATCTGCTGTTTTTTCTTCCCCAGTGGAATCACAAAGAATTTTCAGCAACACAAAGGCTGCAGGGTTTCTGCAAAACACAGAGGCGTTCAAGATAACAGCGGCCTGACATCACTCAGCAGATCAGTCAGCGATCTGGAGGAAACGTGTTCCTATAATGCAAATAATTACAAGGAGACGCAACAGAGGCCAGCTAATGCGACGGCATGCTGGGGTAATCCAAGAAAAAAGGAGCAAAACTGAGAAATGTTTGGATTAATCTAAAAAAAAAACTTAAAAATCTCCAAGTTTGAAAAGTTTAAAATTAACTTGGAAAAAAGCTCAGAATTTTTAGATTAACTTCAGAGAATTTCTAGAATAAAATGAAAATTTCTGAGCTTGAAAAGTCAAAAGTTAGCTTGAAAAAAAAATCAGATTAATCTCAATGATGTCCTAGAAAAAAAAAGAACATTTCTGACTACAAAAAATTCAAAATACGAAAAAAAAAAAAACAGGAATTTTGAGCTTAATTGGAGAAATTTTCTAGAGGTTTCTGTTTAAAAAGTTGAAGAAATTGCTTGAAAAATATCGAAATTCTGAGATTAATCTCGAATTATTATTTTGTGTTTATTCTCATATTACGAGCTTACAGTGTCGAGCATCTTTGAGCGTCCTAATAAAACGCCACATGAATCTGATATTTCATTTCATTTTGACTTTTTTCTCCTGTAACTTTATTCTTATTTTACGTTGTTATTTTAATATTACGATTTTATTATTTCGATGGTATTTTCGTAATTCAATGACTTTATTCTCGTATTATTGTTTCTAGTATATCCCTCTGTCTGCATTGCATTTAGATAAAATTTTAATTTTATTGCGCCACACTTTGTGCCCTGAAGGGAAAAAAGAAAACACGCCTCTGCTCTCATCATGGCTGCCTTGTGACCGGAGGTGCGGTTTCCATGGCAACCAGGGACTAAGCCATGCGCTAAAGTGTCGGCCATTCTCAAATTAAGGACACCTTCACAGGGCGTAAAGCACAGGAAGGCAGCAGAAGTTTGCATTAACCTCGGCAGGAAGCTGCTGGAGGACGCCGGGTCGATAAATCACTCATTCCCCGGCGGCGAGCGGCCGCTGCGGTTCTCAGTCTCCCGGGAAAAGAAATAAACAACTTTCATGTCTGACAATTTTATTTTACATGATGCGATGAGCAGAATGACCGGGCCACGAAACAGAAACTGGTGTCGTCAAATCAGCATCAAGGCGACATGACGGTGATAAACCGCAGCAGTATGGCAAGCCGTTCTATCACAAAATACAAAAAATGCATTTTGACTATCCCGAATGGTAATTTAAGATTTCTGCATTCACATTCTGACTAGTAATAATTCAAAAATATCTTTAATTTCATTTTAATGACTCAAAATTCCTTTGAAGAAGTTGTACATAACGTCAACGGATTCCTAATGACAAAGACATGTGGAACATTATTATACGCTAAGAAAATAAAAAGTTAATTACAAGAAGTCAGTTTAATGAGAATAAAGACATAAAATGGGAAAAAAGTCACAATATAACTATTCTCGTTTTACAAATTTATTCTCATTTTATGGACTTTATTCTCATAATTGTACTTCTGATTTTTTCTCAGTATGTCTCTAACACTCTGTCATCTAATTATGACTGGTCAAAATAACATTGCTATGTATCTGAATTAAGATGCGTGTACGCCCCTTCTGCTGCCACTGAGCTGTCCAAACAACTGCCTGCAGAATTTTGGTTTTCTTGCCCAAAATTGTCAGAAAATATTACAACGTAGAAAAATGGAAGACAAAGACGATGCAAAACTTTGTAAACCTGGAGACCGCTTCAGAAATCTGGCGAATAATTTCATATTTTTCTGACAAACATGATGCACTTTGAAAATATTTACAAAAACCTTTTTTCTATTTTTTTATTGTCTTATTGAAATACAAAAGGTTCTACGTAAATCTGTGACGTTTTGACTAAATAAATCAAAATATTTATTTAACATATCAAAAATGCAATTTTGACTCCCCAGAATGTTATTTTGAGAAATCTGAAATAGAAAAGCTGCCATTAAAAATAATGGGAACTTTACTCAGACTTCCTCTAAATATATTTTTAGAGGAAATCTGAGTAGTCAAAATTAGTTTAGCCTTATTTGCTTTCAAGACATCTGCAATTTAACTTGAACAGTCTAATCTATTTATGTATCTAAAATACATTTAAGACCTTTTTTTTAGAATTATGACTAGTCAGAATGAAAAGCAATATCTTAAATTGACCTTATAACTAGTCATGATTTAATTGCAGATTAATTGAATTAAAGCTTCCATTAAACTTAATGGTGTCATTTATACCAGTCAGAATGTAATTAATTAGAGTTAGCTATTTGTTTTAGTCAAAATATAATTAGTTATTTTAATTTTATAGTATGTCTAATAGTCATAAACCAATTTCAGAAATCTGGATTGGAAGTGTGTCGAAGCAGATTTTATGATAAGACGGCTTGGCGTAGTGATGGTGACTGCTAGGTGACACAGTGGCACAGAAAACACTCCTGCACGTCTCAGAGTCACAGCAGCCGTCATGTGAGAAGAGAAGCTGCAACATTTGGCTTCCAACGCGCTTCCTGATGGGGCTGTGAAAAATAATAGCAATAACGACGCATATAAATTACAGACGGTTTGATGCTCTTGGCCCCAGCAATGTGGAGAAAATTAGCGCCGGTGCCTCAACACATGCATCATTGACACCATATGTATCAATAATGCATTAAGCTCTGCTATTGCTTCACTGCTATTTTTAAAGAGGAAGGAGGGTGGGGGGGTGTCGAAAAAGAAATTAAGTTGTGCAGGGCTTACAGAGGGCTGGTAGAGCCGAGGTTAACATGTGTGCAGAGCGGCCCTCAGGGACCAACACGGCGCTGGGTTTGTGGCGCTGCTGGCCAGAGCGAGCCTGGAGGAACGCAACCACATCTCAGATTACCTCACCGACCGTAAGGGAGCAGCTTCAGATCATTTTCATACACAAGGTTATGACTAACAACAGGGTCAACACCAGTGGTGAGCCTGCTAGCTAAAAAGTTAGCTGCTAACACCAAAGCAACAACCATAAACACTAGTTTTGCTAACACTAAAAAGCTAATCACTAACATTAGTTCAGCTAATGCTAAAGCAATAACCATAAGCATGTGTTCTTCTAAAACCAAGCTGCAAATGAGAAACATTAGTTCTGCTAATGCTAAAGTGCTAACCATAAACATTTACTCTGCTAGCGCTGAAGCAGTACTTATAAACTTTAGTTCCACTAATGCTGTGGTTATAATCATAAACATTAGTTCTGCTAGTGGTAAAGTACTAATAGTGAACATTAATTATGCTAATGCTAAAGTGCTATTCATAAACAGTAGCATTGCTAACACTAAATTGCTAATCATGAACATTAATTCTGCTAATACTGAAGCATTAATAATAATAAACATTCATTATGATATTGCCAAAGCACTAATTATTACCATAAACAGCTCTGCAAATGTTAAACACTATAATTAGCAGAAGCTAATGCTGAAGCGCTAACTTCAATTCAAATTATATCTACCCTCAAAAGACTAAAACAAATTGCCGGGTTTTCATGAAGCAAATTTATTTTCATAATTCCAATTTGTGCAATTTTATGGTCAGTGTAAACACAGCTAATGCTAATTCCATATTTCACTTTCTCCGCTGCCATCGCTAAAACTACAGGCAGACTAAAATTTTAAATCAGCGCAGAAAGCTGACATCAAAACTGGTGTTCGCTGATTGGTTGAAATTCTGCCAGAGAAATCAAGCTGAATGGGGGAAATCTGAGACGGTGCAGCAGGGAGATGAGAATCAAAGACAATTGCATTGGAAGGCAACGACTTAGCTAGGAAGACGCTGACTGCTCATTTGTGCTCCACAGAAACCCGATAAATATTCCTCAAATAAGAGTAGCTCTACTTCAACATAATTTTACTGAAGTAAAACTAAAAAGTATCTGTCCAAGAAATTACTCAAGTAATGGTAAAAAAGTATTTGGTAAAAAGTACAGATTAACTGATCACATGATCAATCATTTAATGTTTAAAAAATTACATCAACAGACAGACCAAAATATAAAGTTAAGTGGGCATTTTGGTATTTTAAGGAACAAAATGCCAATAATTTATATAAGCAACAAAAAAAATAAAATAACATCGGGCAAAAGAAATTTCTACAAATCTGTTTTTTCTTTTCTATATAAAAACCTCTAAACTGCAGGTGTGTGTCTGTCTGGTGAATTTTGATTAAAACATGTTTGTTTTTCATTCAAACGGTAGAAAATCCAGAAATTTTACTTAAGAGTAGAAATACTTCATAATAAAATGACTCAAGTAAAAGTAAAAAGTAAATATTTTTCCAGAAGTTACTCAGCTGAACGTAACTGAGTAAATGTAACTAGTTATTATCCGACTCTGTGCAGAGGCAGAGCAGGAGGAGCAGCTTAAGCAGTGGAAAAATATCCTGTCCTTACTTAAAGTGTCAGTGAGAGGATCATAAAAATTAGCCCGAAGCAGAGAGAGCGAGCTGGGATCTAAAATGGAGGTCTCAGTGCCCCTCCTCCCTTACAGGCCACCTGAAACCTCAAACGCAGCATCTTTACGCCGTAAACACCTCTAATCGTTCAGATTCCTCCGCCTCACACAGCAGCACAACAGGTTTGTTTTCATTCCTGCAACAAACACCTAAATCCTGGCGATTCTCCGCCTCTTCCCTGAACGCGCGGCCCTTCCTGCACGGCAAACACAGCATTTCCATTAGATTGTTTGGAGCGTGTTCGCTGCTCCGTGACTCAGACACTGCAGCAATGTGACTGCGTGTCTCCAGCCTCAATAACATAGCCTCTGGTTTGTGCCACTTCAGAGGCGCCTGAGGGGGCTGCCCGCCGCTTACAGACGCCATCAGCTACTGCAGCTGCCGGGGCGCGAGTCCACGGCCCAAACCGCGTTTTTAGCCTGTGATGCGCACAAATACTGACAGAAAGCTACACACGTATCCTTCCCCAGGAGCGTGCCCGCCTGATAATTTCTGTTATTTGCACACACAGTTAGATGAATATGGAAATAACTTTGGGGGGGGGGGGCTTGTATCCCCTCTGCTGGGAGAAGGAAATGCTAATAGCTTGTGCAGAGAATGAGTGTTAATCACAAGTGTAAGGTGCATAAATTTGTTTAGCAATGGAGCGGGGAACATGCAAATTAAAATGTTTTGAAGTGGGGTTGTGCGGAGAGTTTAGGAGTAGACAGCATCTCACCTGCACTCACTCAAGAGTTGTAGAGTTGGGTACATTTACTTGAGGAAAGTTTTGAAAAAAAGAAGTTACTTTTAGGAGTACTTTTACTACGTTGTACTTTTTACTTTTACTTGAATGGTTTTATTATGAAGTATTTCTACTCTTACTTGAGTAAAATTTCTGGATTTTGTATCCACTTTTATAACCAAAAATTCACCAGACACAGACGCACAGACCTGCAGATTCTGTTGAAGTTTCACATCGAAATAAACTGATATGGATTTTCTTTTTCTTTTGCCTTCATTTGCCATTTTATAATTATGTTAATTATAAGATTTATTTTCAAAATTTTCACATAACTATATTTTGGATGTAATTTTTAAATACGAAATGATTGATAATTAGTTACTCAGTACTTGAGTGGACTTTTAACAAAATGCTTTTTTACTTTTACTTGAGTAAAAATATGTTTAAATAGTGCTACTCTTACTTGAGTGCTATATTTGGGTTCTCTTCCCACACGAGAAGAAACTTGGATATTTATTCTGTACCCAGAATGCATTGCTGTAGTTCTACAGTAAATAGTGTAAAAATCTGTTAATGTTCTGCTACATTTAGCAACTCTCAACAACGATAAAACTGAAACCATGATTTCCAAAGAATCACTTCCTGAAGTGCAACCGCACAGGTAGGTGTGTAATAACTCATTTGATCCTGTAGTGGGCGACAAAAGTGACATTGACACAAGATGGGTGTCACCACAGCTGAGTTTGGCATTTTAGCATCGGCTTTTGCTAAAAACCATGGCTTTATAAAACACTTAAGCTAGTGGAAATAATGTTTAGCAGTGCTTTAGCATTAGCTTGTTCTAAAGTTAATATAGTGCTTAAGCTAGTGAAACCAATGCTTATGATTAATGTCATAGGATTAGCTACTGGTACTTACCATATTGGTATTGTGCTATAGCATTAGCTAAACTAATATTTATGATTAGTGCTTTAGCATTAGCTTCTGCTAAATACCATGTTGGTACGGCTCTTTAGCAGAACTAATATTTATGACTTGTGCTTTAGGGTTAGCCCAGCTAGCTTTGTACCACTGTAACCTTAAGCATTTATGAAAATAAATGTGATGCTCAAGTGACAAAAAGTAAAGATTTAGAAGATGATATTCGCAAGATTTCTTTGTCTGAACTGAACTTGTCTTCAGATTTTAGTCCATTCAGTTTTTCCACCTGGGTGTGACTTTAAGGCAGCTAATGCAGTATTGTGGCTACATCTTCAAGTAAATGTACGAGAGTTAGCGGCTTGCTAAAATATATTGGTGTGAAATGGGAATGGTTTAAAAAACATGAAGTTCTGAACTGTCTGCTCTCATCTGCTTAGCATTCAAAACCCAAATCAAGACGCTGTGATAAGGGGCTGTCGCAGCAGCAACAGTTGCCAGGGAAACCTGATGGCAGGATGAGGAGGAAGAGAGGGAGGAAGAGGAAGAGCGGAGGGTGTTTAGCATGAGGACACGGCTCTAATGCTGAGGTTGATTTGCTGCCGCTGTAGGAACACGGGCCGGCTCTGCGAGATGCGGCGCCTTTCAGAGGATCCGACAAACAAGTGGGTGAACGGGGGGCAGACGCCGGTTGGCGCATTAGTGCGTTGTCACGGCAACGAGGCGTTGACATAGCAGAGTCACGCTCTGAGCACTACGGTCAGCGATGACATTCACAAATGTACACGGCGAGCCTTTTTTTTTTCCTGTCCCTCTGTGCAGAAACTAAATGTAAACAGAAAAAAACTAAATAAAAAAATAACCACATTCGCTACAGGGATACAAACAGTGATACAACGATTAGAGCTGATCAGAGGGTGACGAAAATAAAAAATAACTAAAGGAAACAGCCACCGAATTTTCACAAACTTCAACTGCCTTTTTTTTATGTGCCAAGTTTTTTTAATTTTTCAAAGTGACCTCTGCTAACAGAACATCTTTCAGCATAATCAGCTAATAATAATAATAACAATATTACAATAAAGATAACACGTGATTTAAAAAATAAAATCAAATCAAACTAGTTAAAAACAAAAAATGAAAAACACTTAGAATAATTCTGTTTCATTTTTTTAAAAGAGATCTATAAGATTCTATATTTTTTTTCATTTAGTTGTCCTTTTTCTTTAGAAAAAAATTCACCCTCCATTGAATTCTGCACTAAATGCATCTCAGCCTCCAGCAGACCAGCGTCTCTTACCTTTTTAAAAAAATGTCCGTCCATTTTCGCCCCCTGCTGCCATCAAATCCACTCTGCAAAAAGGTGCAGTCTTCGTCCGTAATGTCAGACAGCATGAGGGTCCCATCGGACGGGGTCAACCGGGGTCAACCGGGGTCCAGGAAGCCATTTTACGAGCCGGGTCAATTCCTGCTGATGAGTTCGCTTAAATCTGCCCAATGAGATCAGCGTCATGTACGAATGAAAAACGTCTTTTCTCGGCCATCTGTGCAGTAACAATAATACTCACGTGAGCAATAATGATAGCACAGTAACATTAATGTCATTAGCATGTCAAATTATTCCAATGTTTCATCATTTTAAATGCATTGATGACAAATAAAGCTAAATTTGTTATCATTATTACCGTCAGGATTATCATTAGTGCCACCATATTCGATGCGCTTGTGGTTTTGCAGCAGACAGCAGAACATTTCCGTTCTCAAAGACCCTGTTTCTGTAGGCAGGAGGGAAAACGGCTACGAAAAAAAGTCAACACCAAAATAATTTCTGTTTTTTTTTGTTTTTGCCAGGTTTGCGTTGTAACTCCGCTGTTTCATGTTTATCCAGAGGAAGAGCAGTTCGGAAAAGTAGTAACCAGGGGTTGGTCTACTAAAACGACAGGGCATGTTTTTAAAACTTTTTTTTTTTAAATATATATATTCTTCAGTCGTCGTAGTGGTCACTCATTTGCTTGATAAAGATTTTTCATAATTTATTTATTTATTTGAATGAAAATATATTTACGGTATATATAATATGTATCTTCAGTTTTTTTTTTCATATCTCCTTAATCTTGTCCTTCATTCCTTCGTGATATTTCCCCTCTCCCAAAGAAGACAGTAACCAGTAAGGTGTAAAATTGAAAAGCCGTGATAAAGCGAAGAGCAAAACCACTTCTTGTTCCTCCGATATTCCAAGCGGCCTTGCTGCTCTGCTCTCATGTCGCCTCTTCTGAAAACCTGGGACCGCCCGCTCGCACAAATCATTGTTTGTTCCCTGGCTTTGCCAAACACTAATCTGACAACGTGTTCAATGGCCATTATCACGTCTCCCTCCAAATATATACACTGAATGCATCTGGAAATGTACGAAGCAATCTGTATACATCCTTGAAGGGCTCGCCGCACGCGTGCATTGTTCACATCTGTCCGCTGAGAGAAAAGGCTTGATCTCGAGCTTTGGCAAAGACCGTATCACGCTGCACACAATGAGTAATTCTGACATTTGGGACTGTGCAAATGCTGTTTAAGGGACTGGTCTACTGTCTCCTTTTGTCTTACTATCTGTTAACAAAGGGCCACCACAAAATAAAGGTTATGTAGAGCCTTTCTAAAGATTGTCCCTAAGGACATTGGGCTACAATCACTCTCAAATGGTCTCTCTTTAACATCTACTCTGTCTTACCTCAAACCTTTTTAGATTTGAGTCTCTTGCACATTTTCCTTTGAGCCACTCTTAAAAAGCAGCGGCTCATTCTGGCCTTTTCCCATCAGGCCTTTCAGAGAGCTGTGTAGACCCAGCTGAGGCAGGGCTACGGTGGAGGGCAGGGTGCCACAAGTGGACGTCCCCCCACCGGTGCTGGATGGGACCTGGGAGCAGGATATGCTCTGCGACTGAGAGCACGGCGAGGGGTTGTTGTTGTTGTTGAGGCCCACTCCTGACCCTGTGCCCATTCCCAGGCCCATCATGTTGCTGTTGAAGTGATGTGTTTTGTAGTAGTGGTTGAGGTGATCCGACCGTGCCAGGTTGGGTAGGTTCACAATCTCCGGGTGGTGCAACCGAAGGCTCTGGCTCCCGCCTATTCCACCGCCCGCGCTCTGTGTCACAGTGGATCCTCCGGAGATACCGCTGCCCCGGCCACTTGCCCCGGGTCCCAGCTCGTCCTCCACGTTGATGATCTCAATGGCGCGAGCAGGGCCGTGGTGTTTGTGCAGCTGATGCTGCTTCCTCAGCTTGTAGAACACCACCAGCATCACTGCTGCCATGAAGGTGATGGCTACAAAGCAGCCAATGATGATCTTGGTGGTCTTCATCACATCGTCCAGGCCAGAGAATCCCGGCTCCGTGAACGGCACAGTGAACGTGGGTTGAGTTGTCCGGGGAGAGGAGGACGACCAGCCGCCAGCCAGAGAGGAGGCGGTGGTAGGAACCACTTCTGGCAACAGGTCCGAAGGAATGGGAATGCTGGCCTCGTCAATGGAAACCTGTGCATAATCATTAGCTCCTCCGTTATCTGTTTCCACAGTAACGGTGGTGAAATAGGTGTAGTTGACACTGGCATCAGCAGCAGACACGTTGAGAACGGCGGTAGCTGTGGTGTTTCCAGCAGCGTTGGTGACCATGCAGGTGTACTGGCCCGTATCCCTCAGGGTGACGTTTGTGAAGTTCAGTGTGCCGTCGTGAAGAACGGATATCCGCACCCGATAAGACCCATGGGTCATCAGTGTGCCGTTAGGCGTAATCCAGTTAACTGACGTTGTGGAGGTACTTGTGCGACACTTCAGCTCAGCAGCCATCCCTTCGGTGACATTGAGGTCGGTAGGAGGCTCTACAATGACAGGAGCAAAGCAGGTGAAGTGGCTCTGGTCAAGTTCCCCAATGTACTTGCCCTTGAGTAGTGGAGGAGCATGGCATCGGGCACAGCAGGTGGTGTTGCTGGGCACCGTCTCCTTCAACCACCAACTAAGCCAAAGTACATCACAGTTGCAGGCCCAGGGATTATGATTGAGGTGCACCCTCTCCAGCTGGTGAAGGGGTGTGAAAAGATCATGAGGCAGGGAGCGCAGTGAGTTATGGGACAGATTAAGCTCCTCCAGGTTTTTCAGGTCGTCGAAGGCATTGCGCTCAATGGCAGAAACCTGCGAGTGCATAAGCCACAGCTTCCGAAGAGACACCAGACCCTGGAAGGATCCCGGACGAATAATATCCAGACGGTTCCCCGACAACTCCAGCTCTTCCAAACGCACGAGAGGCGTCAGCTTAGGAATGTCTTTGAGCCCACACATGCCCAGATTCAGGTACCGTAGATTGACGAGGCCCACGAAGGCTGCATCTGAGATGTATTCCAACTTTTTGAGCTCCCCCAGGTCCAAGCGACGCAGGGAGGGCACTCGGTTGAAGGCATAGCTCGGGAGGGTCTCAATGGGGTTGTTGCGCAGCCACAGCTCCCGCAGCTTGCTGAGGTAATCAAAGGCCTGTGTTGGCACCAACGTGAGGCGGTTGTCAAAGAGCTCCAGCGTGTTGAGGTTAGGGAGGCCATTGAATGCCCCGATTTCAATCTGGCGTATCTGATTCTTGGAGAGCTGGAGGATTTCAAGGTGCCTCAGCTGCTTGAAGGTGTCGGATTTGATGACCTGGAGGGACAGAAGAAATGAGAATTACTGAAAAAATAACATGTAATTTACAAAAATAGTTAAAACAGATAAAACTCATCAGTTTTTGTCAGCAAATAAGGTTGCATAATACATTCTTACTATTACATGAAGCAAAAGGCAAGTGAATGATTTTAAATTATTTTTTTACATAGAACAGCAGTTTTACAGAAAAAGTCATGGTGGCAAAAACATCTCATTAGCTTGATTTGCTAAAAGTTTTTTGCCTGGTCACAAAACAAAACTGCAAATAATGAGGAAACGAGGAAATGTATGTAAACTTAATTAATAAATAAATATCTGACATATTCTGAAAAATAAATAATTTTTGTTGATCTAAAGTTTCAACTCAACAGAGTTGGTTAAAGTGAAATATAGATACAGTGTACTGATCAGCTGAACGCTCAAACATGGTACATTCTTTATATTTAAAATTGCCTTTAAGGGCAAAACTTTAACTAAATTTATTTGTTTATCCCAAATTTTGCTTTACTTTTTCCCTCCTATGCATTTTAGTTAAAAACTATTCCAGCAGGACGAGTTTTAGCTAACACATATGAAATTTATCTCACTATTTGTGACAGAAGTTCAGTTTAATTCTTGATATTTTACCTCATTTAGACATTTATACTTCTGTTTAATTTTTTTTGCACAATGTTTTCTGTTTTTGCGTTAATTTCCTGAGCGCCTGTGGACTGTAACTGGACCCCCGCTGAGCGGCTCACCGCGACTCGCGCTGTGAAGCCGTGCCCAGCCAGGCGACGCATTCGTCAGGCGGCCGCCACCACACACAAACTTGACCTTTGTGTAGTGCATGTGCAAAAGGTCAGGCATTGCTCAGCGCTCGCACAGCAACAACGTCATCATGGATGAACTTCACAAGCCTTCGCCCGAGGAGGAATCGACATGAGCATACTTAAGCAGAATATGCAAAACTGCTTCACTGATGAAACCTGAAGTTTTGATTGTGATTCATAAATTTAAAGGTAATATTCTCACCACCTTTTTACATAAATAACACCAGATTTCCTTGTTTTTTCTATTTTTTCTCAAGAATTTCAACTTCTTGAATAACGTTTAGTTAGTTTCGGTCAAATTAGGAGTACCTTACTTGTACTTGAGAGTTTTTTTTATTAACCTCCTTAATGCTGATAAATAGTGAGGCAGTAAAATCCAAATCAATACATTTCCGCTACAAAGAGCCCTTCGTGTCGTTTTAAAGATTGCAAACAAATGAAGTTTTATAGTTTGCTTTTCTCACATAAAAACGGCACTTTGACGCAGCAAATCAGCAGCGTGTCGGCCGAGGCGGAGTGACAGTGACCGTGTCGGCCTTCCTCCCCGTCGCCCACACTCGGGTTAATTGTGGCCATTAATTCAGACTGAGTAGGTGTGTCCAAACTTCTGCTGGCTGCAGAGAAAATAAAACTAACTTTGAGCTGCTTATTACCGTACAAATAGAAAACTGAAGGCGAGAAGGAATCAGCAGTCTCAGCAGACTGCAAAAACACAAAGTTTTACTTTAATTTTTCACAAAACACGTTAAAGTTGGAACTGGAAAACATTTTAGAAATCCAGAATAAAACACAACAAGCAAAAATGATAAATGAAAAAGAAAGTAAAGCTGCAAAAACAAAATCTCACCAAGTAACTTTGGTCTAGTTTGTAAAGTAAATAAGTTAAAACAGTTGAAATAAGACAAAATGAGCTTAAAAGTAACTTTTCAGATTTAGGAGCATTTTTAAACAAATAATTCCTTAATATTGATGAAAAAGTTTCATTGGCAGATTATTATCCGGTTAAATGAAAAAGTACCTTTTTCATTAAAAGAAAGAAATTATTCACTTGGTAAAAAACACTTGGAAAGATTTTGTGCTTTTGCAGTGAAACACCACAAACAACTGAAACCATGAATGATTAATTGATTATTGCGGCAGGCTTTCCCACTCTGCAAAAACACAAAATGTTGGTCTAGTTTCCAGTGCAAATACCTCAGCACACTTTAAATAAGACAAAAATAACATAACTTTTCAGTAAGATATACGAGTTCGTTTTAAGCCAATAACTCTTTAATATTCATGAAAAAGTTCTAGTTCCACTGGCAGATTATTTAACTTATAACAAGACAATTTCCCCATGATTGTAGTGAAATAATTATTTCAAGATATTTGCTGTAGAAACTAGACCAAAATGACTTGGAGAGCCTTTGTGTTTTTACAGTGTAACAGCCAATGTTAACAGACCAGGAACGCCTGACCACGTCAGAAACAACCAGACCTATTTACATCCACAAAGGAGGCAGAATTAGGCCTTCAGCTCCAAACGGCGCTCCTCTAAGTCTGGAGAACGTTTCACAATATCGCGGCACAAATGAAATGCTTCCTGGAAACACAATGACGAGCGTTTGTGCAGATCCGGCTGGAGAGAAGTCAGACACAGAGTAAGTTAGAGGAGCTGAAAGGAAGAGCCTGAAATCTTCTCCGGTTTATTATGCGTGTGTCCTGAGTCGGAGCGCCGCTTTTTCAGTATGTGGAGCAGAAGAAGGGAGGGTGATAGGCAGTGAGAGGAGGAGGCGAGAGGAAGGAGGGTGAGGATGTTAAGAGAGGGTGGAAGCTGTCAAGGCTTTACTCTCAGGGTACTCAGTGGAGGAAAAAATAAGCCACTGAATCTAGGATGCCTTCAGGTGTTAAAACATTTTTAGATTTTTAATTATTTCAAGTGGAGCTGCAGGATACGGCAAACCGAATCAAATTTTCTGGGCTGAAAACAAGATGCAATAAATACAGTTATTATTATTTCTTTATTTCTCGCCTGCTTGTTAACAGCTTCCCTCTAAACCTCAGTGTCTAAATCGAGTGGCGTGATGTCCCATTTATGCTCCGTTAACATCACATAATGTTTAATAAGACGTTTTCTCCAACATTACCAGTGATGCTGTGGAAAAATTTAACAATCTCCAGGATATTCGTGGGTTTTCATTAGAGGAGATAAAATGTAACGGAAACTAATCTAAAAACCACAAAAGAACAAAACTCTGTCAGCAACATGAGGATGAATCCAATTACAACAACAAGAAAACTGCAGAGGAATCAACTGAGCGGAAATTCAGTTTCCTCACATATGAAGAAACTGAATGTATGCTCTGTGCAGGTGTATATATATATATATATATATGTCTGAGGTTAAACAATCCAGCCTTGCAGTCCTGCAGCCACACACACCATCCTGGCGCTCCAGATAAATTGGTAATGCATACAAAAGCTGCTTCGTGTTGTGGAAGGGAGTCTGGCTTTGGTTTCATAAAATATTCCCTCAGTTCAGCAGACGCCTGTGTCCTTTTCTATCATTTTAACCTCTTTCTCCAATGTCTTTTTAAAAAAAAATATAAGCGTGCAAGAACCTTTCACAGTCAAAGCACAAATACTTTAAGGTTAGGAAGTAAACAGGACGATGACAAAGATTTACGTTGTTTCTTGTTAAATAGAAGGAACTTGTTCACAAACTGCAGATCGATGTTGCCTGGTGAGGATGTACTCCTCAGTACTGTATTTGTTGAAAATGTAGGGTGTGTTCACACCAGCTATGTTCAGTCCTCCTTAATAAAACTTTATTTTCTTTGCTTTGAAGGTCCGGTTCATTTGTGGAGGTGTGAATGCATAATCAGGTTTATAGTCCTGATTATAGTCCTGATTCAAACAAACCTCAGTCTTGGTTTGTTTGAAGTGAACTCTGGCATAAATCAAATGCTTCATGCCAAGTGGACCGGATACTGCTCCAAAAGCAGGAAGAGAACAATACTGCAGGGCATTCTGGGTAAATACAACCAAAACAAACATGGTAGGTTAGTGCCAGCAGGAGAAATTACTTAAAAAAGATAGGAGAGAAATCCTACAACCCAGGCACGGAGCTATAGGAGGGGCTGGGGGGGCTGCTGCCCCCCAAACCGGGCCGGATGGGGGCCTGGGCCTGGAGGTGCCAGGGAGGGAGGAATGGTTTCAAGTAATTGAAATATGTGATTATAGACAGAAAGTGTGCCCTCGCCTGTTGAGAAGGGTGTATTTAATGTTAAAAACACCTCCCCCACCCCCACGTAAGGGGCCCGGTGATTCCTTAGGGGCCC
>NW_015115491.1:33108-41176 GCF_001443285.1 Poecilia latipinna
TAGGAGAGAAATCCTACAACCCAGGCACGGAGCTATAGGAGGGGCTGGGGGGGCTGCTGCCCCCCAAACCGGGCCGGATGGGGGCCTGGGCCTGGAGGTGCCAGGGAGGGAGGAATGGTTTCAAGTCATTGAAATATGTGATTAGAGACGTAGAAAGTGCGCCCACGCCTGTTGAGAAGGGTGTATTTAATGTTAAATACACCCCCCTCCCCCTCCTGCTCAACAGTTTCAGTTTCACTCTACGTAAGGGGCCTGGTGATTCCTTAGGGGCCCAGTAATTGGCCCCGGCCCGACGCTGACTTGTTCCGCTAGTGCTACAACCGCTAAAGTCTGACACTGCTCCAGTTTTGTTTACATTTTGTGACGATGGAAGTTACGCTCTGTGTCTTCTTTTTGTGTCGTTTTGGTCAGTGGTTCTTTAGCGCCACCACAGGCGAGGACGGGAACAGGTTTGACACATAACAGTGTGAAAGAGAACCGCAGCAGCTGAAAATGTAACACATGTTGCAATATTTGTCCCCAACTGAACCAAATTTTTGTGTAAAAATTTGTAACAAACAAATGGGTAGTTGGTTGCTATGGCGATTCCTGCCTTTTTCATGGAAGGGGAGGAGCCTCTAGTGCCATTGTTTACATAAATAACTGCACTGTTTGTGACACATATTGAAAGAGTTTATTATTTAGTCCAGGGTGACCCCCGCCTCTCGCCCGGAACGAAGCTGGAGAGGCACCAGCAGCCCTCCCGACCCCAATAAGGGACAAGGGTGAAGAAAATGGATGGAAGGAAAAACAAACATGTATTTGGTTGCTATGGTGATTCCCGCCTTTTTCATGGAAGGGGAGGAGCCTCTACTGCTGTTTACATAAATCTGAGGGACAAATATGAACTTTAGCTGAAATATTTGGTCGCTGTGTGAAAACCATCAGTCAAATCAAAAGGCAACATTCGTTGTCTCCGTACGTTCGCTGAAAGGCGACCTGGTTTCTGCGGTATTTACCTGTATCGAGTTCTCCTGCAGGTTGAGGTATCGCGTGTTGACTGATATGCTTTCGGGCACCTGCTCCAGGTTCTGCCTGGTGCAGATGACCCGGCTGGCCTGGTTGGAGCACGTGCAGAGGGAAGGGCAGGTGGAGGCGGCTCCCGCTAACTGCGGCCCGTGGAGGATGAGAAGGAGCCGCAGGAGCAGATGGACCAATAGAAAGAGGAAGGGGGAAGGGCCGGGAAGGCAGGTCAGCGTGGCAATGCGCATGGCAACTGGGACATGACCCCGCTCTTTAATCCGGAGATACAGGTGAGGTGGCTCCACGTCGGTGGATTTGTGGTTCACTTTCCCTTCGGTCCTCCAGTATCAATTTGTTCCCTCTAATTCCACATCCTCCGAGATCTCATTTGTCCTCTGTCAGTCTCTGTTTCTCTTGTTTCTTGAACATAGAAGTATGCAGATAAACAGATGCTGCTCTTTTTTCCTCCTTGGGCTGTCAGGAGATTTGAGTGAGGCGTTTTGTGAAGTGAGAAGAGCCCAGGAGTTACTGCGATGAGAAAAACAAAGAGAAAGAGAGAAGCAGATATTAGAGACAAACTGCACTTTGTGTCTTCACCAGCACACATCGAACAAAACAAACAATACCAAGACATCTACAGTATAGCTTATCAGGGGAGGGATTGTCAAGAAAAATCTGTCAGAAGTATTAGAAGTTCTGTGGCGCTGCTCACATCAAATCCCACATAATCCCTGAACAGATATTCTGCCGGTAATCAAATCCCATCGCGCAGCAAGAGGATTCTGGTGCATCTAATTGTTAAAAGGTCTAGACAACAAAACATGCAGAGTAAATAGGAAACATGTGGTTTTTCTGACTGAAGTGAACATTAAAGAGAATCCATCCCGACATGGATGAGCATCATTAATTCAACCCGAAACTATTAAAGAAGGAGAAAATAACTCGTGGAGTCTCTGCAGAAAAATGGTTGGTTTTTCCAGAAAGAAATATAAAAAATACAACCATCAGGCTAAATTAAAGTCAGATTATATGAAACTGATCAGAAATAACAGCTGCAGTTGATCTCGTATGTTTATGGCTCAGTGGTCACAGATTCACCTGTTGGCAAATTTTTATTTATTCACTGATTTTTGAACTTATTATATATGATTACCTCTTAAATGTTGTAGTTTCTCTACTCTGAAAAAGATTTTTGCTTAATTTTGCTCTGAAATAACTTCTTTGCACTTTAAAAAATAGATTTTATTGTCTCTGTTTACCATGTTATCAAAGTATTTTTAAAATTTAAATTTTATCCATATTAAGGCTGTAACTAATTTGGACAAAGTATTTGAAGTCTAATCAATTCCTGAAATATCAATTCCTAAAATTAATTATCAGGAATTGATTACTCTATCAATTATTCTGATGATTAATTGATTCATCAGATAAAAAAAGTCACATTCTGCAGATTTTTCATTAAACTACTAACTAATACTAGAAAGACATTACAATATGGAAATAGTCAAATAATTCAATTACTTTTTAAATAAGGAAACATGTTATTGCTCACCATGCCATAACCTGCCATTCCTTTAATGGATTTGAACTGGGTGAATATAAAAAATTAAGTTATATTTTATGCTTGAACAATTAAAATAAGCAGCTATAAGCATTCATGGATGAAATATTCACAGGTCTGAGACCATCAGAAGACGACTCAATAATATAAGATTCAATCTCTTGATAAGTTGAGGTACATTTATAACTGGACTGACTTTTTGTTTATGTGTAAAATAAATTGAAGGATATTTTGAAATGCCAAGTTTTGTATTGTAACTGTATTTTAAAGGTGACCTATCATGCTTCCTTGTTAGGATAGATGCATGTTCTATACAAAGCATGTTTATTATATATATATTTTTTACAAAATCATTCTTAGATAATCAGATTTTAGTCTGCTCAGTTCATAATGTTTTAGTGTGTATTGTCCCTTTAAACACAAATACGCTGCTGCTGGCTACGCCCCCAAATCAAAGTTTACACTCACACTTGAACATGGTTTCAAACAAATGCACAATTATACAACCATACAACTTTTAAAAGCAAAAGTGGGGCCTCCTGCACAACCAGTTAGAATGTAGCAAGGGATTCTGGATGGTAAGTCAACAACGAAACACTTGTCTTTTCTAGCAGCCATTGTACAGCGAACACAGTGATAAAACCAGTTGACCAAATGAGCTGGAGCTCAGTTTGGGTTGCTAGGTAACGGGTGGAACTCTGTTGGGGTTGCTAGGTAACGGGTGGAACTCTGCTGGGTTTTGCTAGGTAACGGGTGGAGCTCTGCTGGGGTTGCTACGTAACGGGTGGAACTCTGCTGGGGTTGCTAGGTAACGGGGTGGGCTTCGCTGGGGTTTTTGGACCAACTAATTTTCCAGAAAACAAAAAACTTGAACTTATTGCCAAAAAACTTCTGGGTGTTTTTTTAAGCAGTTGAGATCCAAGTGGAAGTACAGAAACGTGCAAAACGTTTGAACAGTTGGTCCCGTTTAGGATCTCTAACACAAGTGTTGATGAACCGACTGAAGAATCATCTGCATCAATCAGGAATATTGGCTTGAAATGAAGAACTTAAAGAAAATCTGCTGTTTTCAATTACTAAAAATAATGAAATATGAGGTTGTGAACAAACCATCAGTTAAAAAGCTAAACATAACGGTGCTGACAGGGTGCAACGGGACATTTGGTCCCAACTCTGAGAGCCATTAATAACATCACCAGGGTGAGGTAGCGGCTTCCAGCCATCTCTGCCCCGCGCTCATTTGTTAACACTAATTATACCAAGGTATAACAATTAATACGACAATGATGGATTGATGCGTGAACATGCCACACTTATCAACTGCAATTAAACTCAGACTTATTAAAAGGTCTGAACCCTGAAAACAATAAGCCCGCCCAATCCTGTGGCATTTTCCCCGCAGCAGACCAAAATGCTAATCGCGTTCCTGTGTGAGCGCGGCGCTGAAGGCTCCGGGGCCCGCAGGACGGCGCCGAAAAGCCCGCTGCACATTACCGCTAATAGATGAGCGGTCAAGAATGCTCCCCCTGCAGGTTATTTAGACCCCAATAACCCCAAATAAGGGCATTTGGTTATTAATGATGATGGTTGTAATGATGGGACAAACCCATCCGACACGCTGAGCATCCCGAGGAAGGGGCGCAGAGATTGTGAAGAAGAGAAGGATTATTAATCTGATAGATGACTGTATGGCTGCAGGCAGAGGAGGGAATTATCAACAGTACAGTAATAGATGAATACTGAACAGCTGCGGAGAGAGAGACACAAGAAGAAAGAAATGAAGATGGAGACAGATGGAGGGAAGGCTGGGTGAAAGGAATGGAGGTATAAATAGTGGAAGGAGCAGAAAAGAGATCAGTAGTTGGGGAAAAAGGAAAGAAGAGGTATTAATATTAATAATCTGGGAGAGAAAGAGGAGAAGAGTGAGCGAGGCTCAATGGAGAGATGAATATAAAGCAGACAGAGATGGAGGGAGGGGGTGACAACACAGAAAACGGAGAGATGGAGCTAAAAGACAACACAGGGATGAATATGAAACAGGTGGAGTTTTCCTCCAGAAGACGGGGAGGTGGGCTCTGATTGGTTGACCGATCAATAACGCGCACGCCGAAGTTCAATGACATTAAAACACACACAAGGACACGGCGATAAATCACACAGGCGACAGCATCTCTGCAGCAGCAGCGGTGGGACGGCAAGCTGCAGCGCAGCAGTCGGCACGGAGACGCGACTGCTGCAACATCTGTATCCCCCGCCGCCGAAACTGATGGAGAAAGAGAAGCTCCGTGTTATTTTTGGACCACCTCTTTCACATGTTTTAATTTCCAGACACACTTCACCCCCCTCGCTCTGCGCAGCGAGGTTTAAGTGCCAGAGCTATTTCAGGTAGACATCATCTGAGTGGAAAGGTGCAAAAAAAGAAAGCTGAGGTTAAGATGGTGGCTCTGATGTTGGGAGGAACGAGTCCATCGCAGAGAGTGAGACTAGTTGGTGCCGACAGCAGGCCAGAGGCCGACACGCTAAAACAGGAAACACTTTCACTCAGGAGGGCAGAGGAGCCAAAATATTACCAGAGTAACATGTTTTATCAACTTACAGCGAAAGGAGGCGCCCAAGAAATGACTGAAGTAAAAGAGTATTTGGTAAAAAGTCAATTCAAGTACCAAATGATCAATCAGTTAATATTTAAAAATCATCAGACAGACCAAAATATGAAGTTAAGTGGAAATTTTGGTATTTTAAAAACAAAATCACAATAATTTATACAAGTAATAAAAATAACAAAATAACATTTTTCCAAATCAGTTTCTTTCAATAAAAAACTAATTTTTGTTTTTCATTCAGTATTTCAAATGTATGCATTTTTGATTCATTCTTATAAATTTTTGTTGAATTTGACATTTTGTATTCTGATTTATTTTAAACTCTTACATATTGCTGTTTGTGTAAATAAAATATTTTACTGTAAATCGTTTTGGTGGCCATACTGTATTTAAAACACTCCTTTTCTCTGAAAACTCTCACTAACTCATCCTCTCCTCGTTTTCCAGCTCGAATCCGAATCCTTTCCCCCTTCCAGCGCTGCCAACCTCTCACCCCTGCCCTGTTTGGAGTGCTGTGGCGTCCATTGTGCGGGGTAAACGCTGCACTGACCTTGTAGTTTGATGAAAAATTAACCTGCAACAATGATGCACATTAACCCCTCACCCTGACTCGTTCTCTTACAAACATCCACGCTGCAGCTTCCGTCTTCGCTCCCCCCGTTTTCGTTCTCTCGTTCCTCTCTCCACATTTAAATCTTAGCCAGCAGAGTTGCCATGGTTACCTATTCACCACAGTCTCCCGCTCCGTCCAGCTGTATCCCACCGACTCCGCATCCTCCTCCCGCCCCCCCCTCATTAGCACTCTATACACACAATCATACACAAGAGGCCTAAACCAAAGTCTGAATGACATCAACTCTCCACAAAAAGGAAAAAATGAAAGCCAAGAGGAAGAGCCACAAGCAGCCGGCGACTGCGGCAGGGACGCCACGGCGATGACGCTGAAATCAGCAGAGTCACACGCTCGAAAAGTCAAGGTTGTTTTTAAGTTTTGGTTCAAAGACGTTTTTACCAGGACCGACGTCAGTAAGCTGATTGCTAATATGAGCTGCTGCTGCTTTTAGCCCCTCAACTAGGGAACTGATAAGAACTATAAGATGCACCGATTTATCTAATTTTGGGAGATCGGTGATCGGCCGATGCTTGCATGTGAAGCCGATCTTATCCACTGATCTTCTCTACCTCAGATGTCTAAAAATCGACCGCTGTTCTCTTCAGCTCTGCAGTGAGAGATTTGTTGTGTTTTCACAACAAACGTCAAGAGCGTCTGGTTTACAGCGATCCCTCGTTTTTCTTAGTGGTTGTGTTCCGAAAATAACCCGCGATAAGTGAAATCCACAAGTAGTTACCTTTAATTTTTACAATTATTATACAGCATAATTAAATACTCTGCATTGAAACCAAAGAACAAAACCTGTTTTCAGGTCAGCGGATGTGCGTGTTCATCAATCGGGCCTTAATGTGACGTCATTAAAGCGTCTCCTCCAAGCTGCCCCCAGATTCACAGCGGTATCTACGGCAGAGCGATGGATCTCATCAAGCTTCCGGTCGGGTTCTGCGCTGATTCTGGACAGTTTTTTTTCCAGCAGGCATTTAAAGTTTCAGCTTTCATCTCCTGAATGGCCAATCTGTATTACTTATATTTAAATACCGTAACGTTATTGGCACACAGGCAGAGAAGAAGCTTGGAGGCTGTTTAGCCAATCAGGACGCAGAACTCAATGCACTGTGAAAAAAACTGCACAAAAAAATCCGCGAAGCAGCGAAAGGTGAACCGCGTTATAGCGAGGGATCACTGTACATCCAAAGCGTTTTGAGCGTCGCTGGAGTTGAAAAATCTGAACTTTCGCCGCTCGACGCGGAGCGTCAACCAATCAGAGAGACTCCACTACGTGACGTAGTGGCCAGTGGTTGGTGTCCTGCCAGGAGACGAAGGCACCGATGCAGGATAGCAAAAACAGAGCTAATAACTCACAAAACTCACAACGCCACTGAGTTATCTGGGAAATTTAAACACCAGATAATTCAGTCAGTAAAACCAAAACGCTCTCAATATTTAACCCGCCCTTGTTCAAAGTAACTGGGAGAAGAAAAAAAGGAAATAAGCTCCAACGGGCATCGTGCTGTTATCAGCTGCCTCCGCTGTTTGTTCAATAGAAACTGAATACAAAATGTTCATCTGAGCCTCCGTTATGACTGCAGAAGCTTCACTGCATCATAGTTTGTACAAAGAGACCGACGACGGAAACCAACGGCTCCTCTGAACTCACCTGCAGCTGGAAGCGTCGGACTATGTGGCGTGAACGCACCTTTAGCCCCGCCCACCAGGTCACGTTTGTCGCTAACATCAGTCGCTCACTTTTACCAATTCAGCAACTTTCTTGTTATATTTAGCGACATTACAGACAAAACAAAAACCGAATCGGCAAGTCAGGCTGTTTAAAGATCGGCCAAAAAGCTGCAGTCGGTGCAACACAAAGGAGTTATTGATTCCGATTCCATAATCGATTGATTTAGAAAATAAACTCAAAATATGCACCATGTTGTATACAACTCAAAGAAAACTAAAACTTGCTTAAACTATAAGAGCCCTTCTTATAATTCTTATGTTCATGTTAAAATGTTAAAATGAACATTTTAACATGAACATTTTAACATGAAACTTTCTGCACGTTTTTGTTTTTAACATAATAAACAAGCCTGAAAATATATTCTAATTTATCGAATATGACTGTAAATGTTAATGTGCTGATGTTGTTTGTTACTGAGGTTTGAGCCAGCAAAGTCAAACTATCGTGTCACTAATATTAGCCTCTTAACTAAAATTAAGCACCGCAGCACAGCTGGTGGTTTCAGGAAGTTAGAAAAGTAGCTAGGCCTGTCACGATAAATTTTGCTGAGC
>NW_015115491.1:45559-51572 GCF_001443285.1 Poecilia latipinna
AATGAGGTCGATAGGTTTAATTTATCGTGCGATTAATTGATTTATCGTTTATCGCGACAGGCCTAAAAGTAGCTGTTTAAAATTCTCCTAAGATGCTACAAAATCTGATTTGGTGTGAAGTGCAACCAGTGAGCTGCTATATTACAGATTAAACCCTTCAGTAAAACTTCATTATAAATTATTTTCTGTATCTTCTGGGTTTGGCAAAGTTGAGAAAAGATAAATAATTTGAGCTCTGCTATTGACATTTTAATTAGAAGTATTTCACATTAATATATGTAAAATGTAACATCCTCCCACAGATCCAACCTGGAAGCGTCGTCTCACTGAACGACTGAAGTTTTCACCAGCAGCTTCCTACTCACAGGCACCGAATCCGTTTTCCTCTGTAAGCCAACAGCTTTGGCTTCTCCGAACACGTTCTGATCCAGACAATCAAAGCTAATTAGTGCAGATTCACAGGCTGAAGTTACTGGAGCTGAAAACTTAAATAAGAAAATATTTTTACATTTCAAATTTTACTTTTTAGCAACTCCTTTTAAAGTTTTCAGAAATACTTATACTACATATCATTACTCTAAGGTTGTATAGATGGGACGACCACAGTGGAAAACATTGGATGTGACATGAAAATTATTAACATTTAATGATAATAAATGGTTTGGAATGCAGATCCACTGATACCAATATCTGAGGCTTAGTGCTAATTGACTTAAAACGTTTTGTTTTTCTTTTAATGCAGATTTAAATGTATCAAATTCCTAATTAGCAGAGTTAAAACACACCAACAGGCTTTGGTCTAAAAACAGCTTTAACTTCAGTGCAGTTAGGAGGAGAACAGCCGATGTAAAATAAGTAATAAAGAAACTGAAACTGATAAAAACAATGGCAGGACTTCCTTACACTGCAAAACATAAAATATTACCAAGTACTTTTAGTTTAGTTTTCAGCACAGATATCTCAGTACACTTCAAATAAAACAAAACTAACTTAAAAGTAACTTTTCAGTTTGTTTTAAGTCAATAATTCTTACTATTCAGTAAAAATTACTATTTCTGTTGGCAGATATAATAATAAAATGTTTTTCCCATGTTATAAGTTTAGTAATTTACCGATGTCACTTGAACTTTTTCACCAATATTAAGGAGTTATTGCCTCAAGACAAGCTCACATATCTTCCTGAGAAGTTATTTTTAAGTTAGTTTTGTCTTATTTCAACTGTACTAAGATATTTGTGCTAAAAACTAAACTAAAAGTTCTCGGTAAGATTTATGTTTTGCAGTGTGAAAAATAAAACTTCTTTCAAACGGGTCAGAAAATGCAGTTAGGAATCCTAAACATAACTGAACGATAAATCCCGACGCAGAGAATCGGACTGGATAGATTTGCTCTTCAGAATCGGCCACATTGTCTCTGAAACATCTAGAAGTTTGTTCAGTATGGCGGCCATCTTGAAACATGGCCGTCATCCTGAAATTAAAAAAATCCCAAGTTTTTATGCTTGTATGGTTGGATGGTTTTTTACAGTAAGACGCTCCAGTATGACATGAGTTTAAATATTTCCGAAGCAAAACGAGAGGAAACAGAGACACGCAGCGAGTCCAGCAGACAGGAACAAAGTCCTGCTCTCCAGTTTCCTGTCTGCACATCAGCATGGAGGCCCATCAGTAATGAGCTGGCACACACCAAGATGGCAGCTCACGCAGCCTCGAGAAAAAAGACGGGGAAAGCTCGTCATGTCCAATGTGTGCAGTGGGAAGAGAGCCACGACCTTTGCTGATGCGGCTGCGACTTCCCTCCAGTCGGCCGCGCTTCTGAAGCTTCGGGAGGAAAATCTGCCTTCAAACACCTCGACTCATGAAGCAGCATCAGGAAGCATCTCCAGTTGCTGCTGCGAATCAGGCTGAGCGACATGGACTGAAGGTTGGTCCTGAGGATCTATGATCAGAACAATTAAAGTGACGACACCAACTATTTATTCAGGTTTTTAGGCAACAGCATGAACAAACAGAAATACTGGAAAATATTCCCATTAAAACAAGATTCTTTAGGACTCCAGTCACATGAAGACGTGTCATTTGTGTCACTAATCTGTAATTTATTGATATTTATTCGCTCCATCAGGATAATAAATTTTACTGGACAATAAACAAAAATATTGTTTTGTTTCACATAATTTAAAGGTAATAATGCCATGATAACGCAAGAACGCATTCTCAAAGATAAATAAACTAACACTGGAACTGGAAGACATTTTAAATGTCCAAAAGAAATAAACATGAAAAATGAATTATTAAGTCTCTAAACAAGAATTATCCTTCAAAAACAGGTTTTAGTTGAGACCAAAACTCCAAACTGAAGATTTTTACCATCCAGTTTGTGGTAAAACAATAAATCATGCAAATGGAAATTATTGAGCTCATTTCAACTTAACGTGCGATTAATTGATTTATTGCCTAATATTTATTGATACTTTTATTGAAAGAAGAGTGGAGGGTTTGACCTTTGCCCTCTCTCACTTTCCTGTCTGGCGACTGCTAAAAGGAAGGCGACTCAAGCCAACGACCTTAAAAAATAAAACAATCCGGACAGTTTTAAAAGTTTTTAAACATAATTAATTGGAATTTATTGTGATAATAAAATTCTTGCGATAAGAAATTTATCACAATAAATAATCAATCAAGTTTATCCGTAAATCACATTTCAGCAACACGGCAGTTCAAAGTGAAAACAAATAAACAGACAGACGTCACATTCTGGATTTATTTTTACTTGTTAGCATTTAATTATTACTACTCTTGTTTTTTTGTATTATTTTTTCTTTCTCTTTTCAACTTATTCTGTTGTGTTTTTGTTTTTGCTCAGCACTTTGGTTCGGTTTTAAACCCGTTTTTAAAGAGATATCTAAATAAAACCAGTAACAGACATTACTACGCCTGTTGCATTAAATCAATTAATATCGCGATAAATTAAAACAAGCTCAATAATTTCCATTTCCATGAATTATTTGTTCTCTTTTCTCTCTTTTTCTACCAAAAACTGGATAATAAGTTAATTTTGTTTATAGAGACTTCATAATTAATTTTATTAGTTTATTTATATTTAAAATATCTTACATTTCCAGTGTTAAATATTCATTATAATTTGAGAATGTTCTTGTATTATTACACCATTATCACCATTATGTTACTTGAAAATGGCCTCAAACCAATAATATTATCGTTTATCGCGATAACATCTGGGACAATTTATCGTCCAGTATAACTGACGGGCTCAGACGTTACATTATGTCCAGTGAGATCATTAAAACAATCAATACACAGAATAACTGGTTTATTTTCCATGTTTTATGGTTCAAACCAACTCTGAATCCTCTCCTACATCAGGGAGAGTTTGTGTCACGTTAGCTGCTGATTTGGTCGGTTTATTCAATCACTCTAATCAATTCACATCTGATTAGATTTCAGATTGCGGCGGTTGATGTTGAAGAAGATGAATATCATGAGTGCGGATTGGCGACATCATCTGATTCTTCCAGTCTGAACTAAATCCAATGACCAGATTCCCCTGAGAGCAATTAGCCGTTCTGCTACCTGGTGGACTTTCACCACCGGACCTGCTGCAGCCTAACAGAGCAAAATAACGTTCGCAGGGAAATGGCCTCCTTTTATTTAAACGCCATCGATATTGGCAGCAGGAGTCCGAGCAGCAAACGGTCATAAAAAACGACTCGCAGAATTTGCAGCGTCTCGCTTGGAGTCTAACTGGCTGCAGCAGGCGGTGAGTTACCAGGGGCGATGAAGAGCGCCGGAGCGAGGACCCGGAGTCACCGCTCGTCTTCCTCCCTTCACTGCGAACGAAAACAAAACCCGACTGCCGCCACCTGGAGGCGACGCCAGCAGCTTGCGGCCTGCGGTTCACCGTTTCAGATCCTGTTTCCTTTTCGTTCTGGTTGAGTCACTTCGGATCTCTACCGCGTTCCTGGGAAATAAAGGTTAGTGGGTTAGGAGTCCAAACAGGACCTTAGTCCACACGCAACCGGATATCTGGGAAACAAATTTATTTTATGAGTTTTGGCCTTTCATCCACAAGGAAACTCAATAAAAACTATTACACTGCAAAATCACAACATCGTACCAAGTATTTTGGTCTAGTTTCTACTGCAAACATCTTGGTAAACTTTAATTAAGACAAACTGACCAGCGACTTTTAAGAAAGAGATTGGGATTTGGTTTAAAGGAACTCAGTGTTTCGGCAGTTTTGTTGTTTTCTGGAAGTTTGTTCCAGATTTATGGTGCATTGAAGCTGAAAGCAAATTAAATAATTTCCATTTGCATGATTTATTGTTTTTCTACCTAAAACTTGATAAGATTCTTCAGTCTGGTGTTTTGGTCTCAACCAGCAATTTTTTAAGGACAACTTTGACTTCATGATTCATTTTATTTGTTGTTTCTGCTGTTTTGTTTATTTTGGATATTTTCCAGTTCCAGTGTTAAATGTTGATCAGAATTTAAAGTTTATTGATCTTTGAGAATGTCTTATTATTATGCCATTATTACCATTATTGTACATGAAAATGGTCTAAAAGCAACAATATTATAATTTATCATAACTTCGTTTTTGTAACATGGCTCCAAATAATGTGCCAACTTGCTTTGACAGATTCCCTGGAATATTATTTCACTTTTAACATGGGAAAAAATATCTTACTACAAGTAATGAAAGTCAGTGGGACTGTAACTTTTTCATCATTATTATTAAATTATTGACCTAAATAAGCTCCAGTATCTCGCTGAAAAGTTAGTTTTGTCTTATTTGAAGTGTACTAAGATATTAGCAGCAGAAAAACACTTGGTAGGATTTTGTGGTTTTGCAGTGCGCTCTGCACAGAACCAGAACATGAAGAAGCAGCTTTCAGCTTCAAATCTGGAACAAACGTCCAGAAAACAACAAAACAGCCGAAACACTGAGCTCCTTTAAATCAAGGCTAAAAACCCATTTGATTCATAACATTAATATATTTGCTTGACGGCTTTGGACAAAATGTTTATTGCTTGTTTCATAATTGACGTTTTAATGGAGCAAAGCCCTTTGAACTGTTTAAACTTCAGACAAACAAAAACGCCAACACGCCCTGTTGGAGTAAAGCAGCATCTTTGGGCCCTGAGTCTCATCAACAAGCATCAGATTGTCAGGTGTGGTGGTTGCGAGGTGGTGAGGAGAGACGCAGAGATCCAGGTTGTGATAAAGGTGATGATGGATTTAATGAAGAAAGCTCAACAGTCCAGAACAGGCAGCATGGCAGAGTTAGCACACAGCTAATTACCGGTAGCAGCTGAGAGGACTGAANAACGAGAGCTGACGCCGACACAGGACTTAACCAGTTCTACTGTGACGATGGACAGACTGACGCCGACAAAGACCCGACAAGAGACAGAGACAACAGGTGGACTTAAACACACAGGGAGGGTAATCAGGTAACTGGACACACCTGGGAAGCAATCAACGGGGAAGACGCAGAAACAACAGAGACTGAGGACAGAAACTGAACACAGAAAAACCTTAAAATACGCAGAAACACGGATCATGACACAGATGCAGATTACAGGCCAACAGTTCATCCTGTTCGTCTAACTGATGGAGTTTGTTGGGAAGAAAAGGCGAATCGGACAGAAACGGAGCAGAGTGCAGCTGCAGAGGTCACCAGATTTAAGCAAACACATGTGATTTATTTAAAGAGCAGATTTAAGGTCCTTTTAAATTGTAGGAAAATTTTATCTGAGGGTAAACTGTCAATCTAGTTGATGCATTTGGTCTAATTTAGCTACCAAATGTTTCAAATCAACGAAAAAACTCGTAGAAAGTCGATGGTAAAGTGTCAGCTTAAGTACTTTTTATGAACTTAAAAATGACATCAGATGGACCAAAACATAAAGTTAAGTGGAAATTTTGGTATTTTAAGGACCAAAATGACAATAATTTATATATATATATATATATATATATATATAAA